>NC_134871.1:48497329-48652329 GCF_049852395.1 Peromyscus maniculatus bairdii | reverse complement strand
ACAGCTGCCTCTGGCCTCCCCCTGCTGTCGTCTTCCGTACAGGAGAAGGGTTTTACACACCGCTTCTCTGCAAAAGAAATCTTACTGCCTCAGAACAGGGCCCAGCCACAGCCCAGAACTCTGGACCCCAGCTGACCTCCGTGGTCTGCTCACGAACTCACACACCAGCTTCCAGCAACACGCACTCCATGTAATCTCATCCCAGTCCATGTCATTTCAAGATGTGGACCTCCCCTCTCCTCCCCCATGGTTCCTGCCACCTAGAATGTTCTTACTTTCTTAATCCAGCTGTCGAAGTTATATTTAGTCTTTGAAACCCCGATTTAAGAACAGGGTCAATCTTACCACAAGAAAACTCACAGAATCAACTAACCTGGGCTCATGGGGGCTCACAGAGCCTGAAGTGACAACCAGGAGCCTGCATGGGACTAACCTAGGCCTTCTGCATATATGTTACAGTTGTGTACTTGGTCCTCCTGTGGGACTCCTAACAGCGAGAACAGGGACTGTCTCCAACTCTTTTACTGGCTTTTGGGACCCTGCTCCTCATACTGGGTCACCTTGCCCAGCCTTAATACACAAGGACGTACTCAGTCTTACTGCAACTTGATAGGCCATGTCTTGTTGATCCTCATGGGAGACCTGCCCTTTCCTAAACAAACAGAGGAGTAGATCGGGGGTGGGTGGGGTGGGGTGGGGGTGGGGGACAGAGTGGGGGTGGGGCTGGGAGGAGAGGAGGGAGGGGAAACTTCGGCTGGGATGTAAAACAAACAAATAAATAAATAAATTTATTAAAACAAACGAATAGGGTCATTTTTGTTTTGTTTTTCTCCCAATCAAGGGCCAACCTAGAAATACCTTAGGCTTTGTCGGCCAGGTGGCTTTTCGACATGACTCCTCAAGTCTGCCCTTGGAAAGAATAGACATACGTAAACAGTTGGTGTGGCTGGGTCTGGTCAAACTTGGCAGAAGCAGGGGGTAGTGGGACGGCATGCCCACTCCTGCTCATGGGGTACCTCACAGAGCTCCCCTCAGGAAGAGTCCAAGCCTTCAAACTATGGCTTCCTTCGCCTCACAGCTTTTATCCCGATACCAACCAGGACTACAGTGATGCCACTGTCTCCACCCCAGCCTCCTGGCTTCTGCCTTGCCTTTACAGCCGATTCTCTCAGAACAGATCTGCTCACTTAAAATGTAAATCCAATCCAGCCACTCTCCTGCTATGAATCCTCCCATGGCTTCCTCTGTATTCCTTGGGAGTGAAAACCAGTCTCAAGCTGCTCTATGACTTATGGGTCCTGTCACCTCATGCGCCCCTACTCCCTTCTACCCCTTTCCCCCTACACCCGCTCTGGCTCACTCTGCAGAGGCCTCTTTGCTTGCTTCTCTTTCTCTCTCTCTCTCTCTCTCTCTCTCTCTCTCTCTCTCTCTCTTTGGTTTTTCAGAGACAGAGTTTCTCTGTGTAGTTTTGGTGCCTGTCCTGGATCTCACTCTGTAGACCAGGCTGGCCTCGAACTCACAGAGATCCGCCTGGCTCTGCCTCCCGAGTGCCGGGATTAAAGGTGTGCACCACCACGGCCTGGCCTCTATGGTTCACTCGTGGCTAGCTCTGCACTCTGTTCTCCAGGCAAGCTTTATGTGTCAGAACACAAACAAAATAACATACAGCAAGCCTGGTCTACAAAGCGAGGTCCAGGACAACCAGAGCTGTTACACAGAGAAACCCTGAAAATTAAAAAAACTGAAAATAAATAAATAAATAAATAAATGAAAGATAAAATAGCAACGGTAAGGTCTCACTATGTGGCCCAGGCTGGTCTCGGATGTTCAACCTTCCTGCCTCTGCCTCCCGAGTGCTGGAACTAAAAGTAGGGAGCATCACATCTGGCCGACCAACTTTTTGTATAGATATAAAAGTATTCAAATGCACAGCAGGTGGAAGGCTAATGCCCACAGCATGATGTGAGGTCCATGCCCCCATGCCAGGCAAAGAGGAGAGTCCCAGGAATCAAGAGGCTGAAGGGACTGTGAGGAACCACAGGCAGAGAAGGCAATTCATTCACTACAGGTCAAAGTCATTAGGCAGGCAACTGTCGGCAGGCACCAAGGCGTGTGCCAGCACGCGCAGACCAGCACACGGCCTGCACAGAGCGAGGCACACAGACCTAAGAAGCAAATACACACAGGCAGGCTGGCCAAGACCCAAGCGGAGGGCTAACAAGGGCCCTGACCTTAAGGGCATGTTTATACAAAATCACACAAGAGGCACTCTGCCAGGAATAATTATATAACAGATTATATCACCGTTCACTCTGAGGCTCCCTAGACATTCGCTGTCAGCCATTTTGTGCTGACTCATACCCCCACCCACGCACCACATCTGGGGTCAGCCATGTTTTCGTTGACTCATACCTGATATCCACATCACTTCCACGCTGCCTTAAGTATTAAACCAGCCCTTATAGCCTGGTGTTCCCGACACGCTCACAGCCTTAGAGCCTATATGTGGGGTCTGATTGAGACAGGATAGAAAGACTAGGAAAACAGAGGCAAAATGTGGAAGATGTCTCTTGTTACCCGAGGATCAGCAATTCCAGCATAATCTACAAAGGTTGCTGAGATGTTTGTCTACAGAGACTGTTAGGGTTCCTGGCCACTCCCCCAGCTACATGACCGCACATGCGCTGTCCAGTAGCCAGGCAAGAGGCTTTGTCATCTCAGGGCCTTCCGTCCTACATAATCTATGAGCATGTGTGGCGTGGCTACATAAGCCCTTATGCGCATGTGCAGGGGGAACCTATAAAAAGCCTAGCCTTCCTCTCTCTTCCTGCATGATCTTCCCATAGGCCTAAGCACCCCTTCTGTTCCCTTCCCTTAATAAACTCTTATAGTGGGCTTTGTTGTACCTTGTAGCTTTTCTCTCACGGTAAACAGCGCTTAATGAATAACATTGCACTGCTTAATAAATAACAGAGACAATATGCCTTTTCCTTCCAACAAGATACTTTAAATAATATTGTTGAAATAGCAATGAATCCTGCTTAAAGCTTAAGGTACATGACAGAATATGGACTCTCACAAAAACTCTCGCACAGCCTTTGACCCATGGTTTTAGTTTAGGGGGTTGCAAGCCTATCCAAGGGTCCTACAGAGCCATCCTATGATCCCAGTAATCAAGAAGGAATCAAATCAAGAGGGAGACCTCAGTGGCATGAGGAACTGAGTTCGGGTCCCTTGAATCATTTAAAACTGGTCTATCCCAGCCTTCCTATACTGTGGTTTGAGGAGGAGCCCCGGAATTCTTTGAGCACTCACAGGCCAGCTAGCCTGGTGGAAAGTGACAAAGAAATCTTTAAGAAAAGGATTTGTGTTCTTTTTAATGGGTATATGTGTCCATCTGTGTGTAGGTATGAGAACATGAGTACAGGTACCTGCAGAGGACACAAGGGTGGGATTCCCCTGGAGCTGGAGTTAGAGGTGATTGTGAGGAGTGTGTCTTGGGTGCTGGGAATCACGTTTGGGCCTTTGGTCACTTGGTATGAGCCCTTACCTGCTGAGGTGCGCCATCTCTCCAGCCCTGAGGTGTTGTAAAGTGGAAATCAAGGATTGACAGCAAAGGTTGCCCTCTGACCTCTACATTCCTGCACAGGCATGCCTGTGCAGACACTCAGGCTCACTCACACACAGGAAAACATGTATGTCAGGACGCTTGGGTGCAGCTCCTCCTTGAGAAGTCATACTCATATGTGTGTATACACTGTCCTTTCTTCTCCCCCCCTTCTCTCTCTCTCTCTCTCTCTCTCTCTCTCTCTCTCTCTCTCTCTCTCTCTCTCTCTCTCTCTCTCTCCATGGCCTCACTATGTAGCACTGAATGACCTGGAACGCCATCTAGACCAGGCTGGCCTCAAACTCACCAGGTTCCACTTACCTTTGCTGGGACTAAAGGTGCGTGCTACCACACTCGGCTTCGCTTTCCCGTTGCTAGTGTGCCCCCACCCTAAAGAACATTCCTCAGGTCGCTGCAGGTGACTCCCAGGGTGGCCTGCCCCACAGTCACTGCCATGTTAACAGGAAGCTGCTGACCCCAGGACACTCTGAGCAAAGACTTTAAACACCACATTGCCTTTCGCTACTGCATCTTGCTTGTTGCCGGCTGTGATGACCGGTGTTTGTAACTTGACAAAAGCTGGAGTCATTTGGGAGAAAAAGAACCTCAACTGAGAAACTACTCCATCAGATTGGCCTGCAGGCAAGTCTGCGGAGGCGTTTTTCTTGATTAATGATTGATGTGGGAGGGCCCAGCCCACTGTGAGTGGTCCTGGGCCTGGGCTGTATAAGGAAGCAGACCAAGGGAGCCAGTAAGCAGCATTCCTCCATGGCCTCTGCCTCAGTTCCTGTCCCCAGGTTCCTGTCCCCAGGTTCCTGTCCCCAGGTTCCTGCCCTGGCTTCTCTCAGTGATGGAGTGTGGCCTGAGGGCTATAAGCCAAATAAGCCCTTTTTTCCCCCAAGTTCTTTTTGGTCAGTGTTTTATCACAGCCACAGAAAAGCAAACCAGAACATTTGTCTTTGCCGGCGAGGATGCCAACACCACAAGGACTTGGACATGGTTGGTTTTATCAACTGCAGTTTTGTCAGCACCAAGAACGTTGTCTGGCATATGGTGGATGAAAAGATAAGACAGGTCTGCTTCTGCTTCTCACTGACATGCAGCTCTGGGATTCATTTCTTCACTTTCTCTGTCTACAAAGTGGGGGTGATAGCATTACTCCTCAATGTTGTCATAAGGGGGGAATCACTAAGTGTAAGCTTGCTGTATTAATGCAGGGTTAATTTCTGTCTCCTTCTCTGAGGGAGGGGAGCGGTCTACTGTAACTCTCTGGACTCCTGGGAAACTCTGTGGTATCTGTAGCTGTAGGGCTGAGTACAGCCCTTAGGAGAATTTCTTTTCTTTTCTTTGTTTGTTTTGTTTTGTCTTTTTTCGAGACAGGGTTTCTCTGTGTAGCCCTGGCTGTCCTGGAACTCACTCTGTAGACCAGGCTGGCCTCAGACTCACAGAGATCCGCCTGCCTCTGCCTCCTAGGTGCTGGGATTAAAGGTGTGCTCCACCACGGCCTCGGTTCTTCTTTTTCTTTTTAAGATTTATTTTATTTTCTGCTTATGTGTCTGTGGGTGGAGGATGTGTGTGCACATGTGTGGCTGTGCTTGTAGAGGTCAGAAGAGGGGGTGCTGGATCCCCTGGAACTGCTTACAGTTATGAACCACCTGACATGTGTGCGGGGGAACAGAACTCTGGTCCTCTGCAAGAGCAGCAAGTACCCTCACTGACTGTGCTCTGTCTCCAGCCCCAGGAGACGCCCTTTGATTGGCAGTCCTGACATCTCCCATTCAAGATGCTGCAGAAGCCGGGCGGTGGTGGCGCAGGCTTGTAATCCCAGCACTCGGGAGGCAGAGGCAGGTGGATCTCTGTGAGTTCGAGGTCAGCCTGGTCTACAGAGCTAGTCCAGGACAGGCTCCAAAGCTACAGAGAAACCCTGTCTCAAAAAAAAAAAAAAAAAAAAAAAAAAAAAAAAAAAAAAAAAAAAAGATGCTGCAGAAATAAGTTGGAGCGAGCTACCTCGAGCTGCCCCACCCTTCCCTTTTGTGGCGTGCTCATTTGCTGCTTCCAAAGGATCCACATTCCCTCTCATATTCCTTAGCCAGAAGCACTGACAGGAAGGACATGTTGCTTTGTCTTCCACTGAAGTTCTGCTCTTTGTTGATGTTTCCGTGAGCCTTTAAGAGTCTCCAGCCCCACTGACCCAGGCTCCTTGCCCGTTGCTATGGTTCAGATTCGGTTGTGTGGCGGTGTTGTCAAGCCTGCCATTCTGTACACAGGGTGGCTGCTTGCTTATATGGAACTTACCCTGTCAACCTTTCTGGTACCGGGCAGGGTACCTGTCTTTTTCAAGCTTCCTGATAGCTATCATCCTGACTTCATTTTGGGGGGCATGGAGGGCAAAGTGTTTTCACGGAGAAAATCTTCATCCTTTTTTTTTTTTTCAGATCAAATTTAAAACTCGAGAAAAATTTCAATCTTAGCTTAAAGGAACAGTTTTACTACCCACAGATGATGGTATTGAACCCATGCTTTAATCAGTAAAACACTATGCAGTTATTAGTAACTATAGTTGTTTTTATTTATTTATTTTTGTTTTTCGAGACAGGGTTTCTCTGTGTAGCCCTGGCTGTCCTGGAACTCACTCTGTAGACCATGCTGGCCTCGAACTCACAGAGACCTGCCTGCCTCTGCCTCCCGAGTACTGGGATTAGAAGTGTGTGCCACCACTGCCCAGCTACAGCTGGTTTTACTAACCTGTGTAAATTCTTTTATTTATTCTTTTACTGTTATGGGATATTTGTACACTGTGTGACAGTGTATTGCTGTGAGGTGTAATAAAAAGCTAAATGGCCAATAACTAGGCAGGAGGTATAGGTGGGACTTCTGGGTAGAGAGAGGAAGTGGGAGGAGGAATCTAAGCATGTGGGAGATGCCAGGAGACATGGAGAAGAAACAGGAGGTGCAAAATGAAAGAAAGGTAAAAAGCCATGTGGTAGAACATAGATTTTAAAATATGAATTAATTTAAGATATAAGAGCTAGTTAAAAACAAGCCTAAGCTATAGGCTGAGCTTTCATAATTAATAAGAAGTCTCTGTGTCGATATTTGGGAGCTGGCTAGAGGGACAGAGAAAGACTCATTACATCTTACTTATACTTTTGAGATAAAGTTTTGCTATGTAGCCCAGGCTGGCCTTGGATTTGTGGAACTGTTCCTTCCCCTCTCAAGCGGCAGCATTACAGGTGTCAGCATTACAGGTGTGTGCCAATGCCCCTGGCACCCTGTGTAGGTTCTTAACTAAACATAGAAGAGTGGTTGCGCTGGCCGCCCCACAGCTGGGCATCCAGGGAGGGTCTAGAAGAGCACCAGCAACTACACTTTCCATTTGGACAGAGAGCAGTCTGAGAGATCTAGCTAGCCCTCTGGCTCAAGGCTCATTAGAGAAAATAAGAAATCTACTGAATCTGGTGGGCTGAAGAAGGGGGAGAGACCTGCTTAGTCAGAAGCAAATGAGTCTCCAAATCCAGTCTCCCGGCTTTTCTCCGGAGTCCTCAATATCAGCATTATTAATCCTAATTGCCACTTATTGAAATCCCACTATAGACAGGCACGAGGGTTGAGTCTTCTCAGTGACTGTCACCTACCCCCAGATGTCACTTCTCAGCTTCACAGAGGTCATTTGACTAAATTCCGACTAAAAGTGCTAAGCTATTTCCAGACATTGATTTATTTATTTAGAGACAGTGTCAGGTTGGGTTTCCACTGAACTAGTTGAGGTTGAGTTTGAACTCCTGATCTTCCAGTCTCCAGCATCTAAGCGTTGGGATTACAAGTATGTAATTACCACACACAGCATTTCTTGACTTTACTTTTTTTTGGTTTTTCGAGACAGGATTTCTCCGTGTAGCTTTGTGCCTTTCCTGGAACTCGCTCTGTAGACCAGGCTGGCCTCGAACTCACAAAGATCCACCTGCCTCTGCCTCCCAAGTGCTGGGATTAAAGTCGTGCGCCACCACTGCCCGGCTCCTTGACATCTTGAAGTAGGGTTGCCAGACAACAAATAAAATTTTATCACTGAACACTCACAGTTTGTTTAGGTGCTGAGTGGATTGCTCAGTTGGAAAGTGCTTGCTAAGCTGTCATGATGACTGGAGTTCAATCCCCAGCATCCACTGAAAAAGCTAAATGTGTGTTTGTAACCTCAAAGCTGTGAAGAAGACGAGGACTCCTAGGGCTCAGTGGCTAGCCCAGTGGGTGAGCTCCAAGCTCAGCGAGAGACTGCCTAAAATTAATTAATTAATTAATTAATTAATTAATTAATTAAAATAAAGTGAAGAGTGGTTGGAAAAATCATCCAACGTTGACCCCTGGCTTCCACACGCACGTGCGCACTTGCAAACATTAACATTTTTGTTTGGTCTTGAGTCGATCTCACCGGAAGTCCCATATTTTGATTTGCAGCCTGGCGTGGGGAGAACCCGGCAAAATCAAATCAGGTTCTTCCCGGTTATGTCCTGTGGCTTTCTAATTATCTCCACGAGCTGTCACGAATGAAAAGTTCGGGGCCAGCCCCGCTTGCTGGAGGTCAGAGCGAGCCCGGGACGGCCGCCCGCCCCTCACCAAGATGTCTGCCAAACTGGCGTCAGGAGGACCTTCCGCCCGCTGCAGACATGGCCGCCATCAGCCACGCAGGATTGGCTCCAGTGGGAATCCCGACCGCCCCCCCTGGCAACAGACGCGGCTTCCATTGGGCGGTTACAGAAGATGGCGGCGCCGGACCGCGGGTGAGGCCGCGCTTGGGGGCGGGGCCACAGCCTGCCTGGCGCACGGGCGCCGTCGATTGGTGGAGAAGCCGTAGGGGGGCGTCACGTGGTCGCGGCGCGTTTGTTTGCGGAAGTAGGAGGGCGGAGAAGTGCTGAGTAAGCCGAGGTGAGTGACGGTGCGGCGGGGGCGGAGCCTGGCGGCCCTTCCCTAAACTTCTCGGTTCCCCGGTCTCGGATGTCGCCACCTGGACCCCCGCTTAGGACTGTCCTCGTGTCTCCGACCGTGAGGCTCGTCCTCCGTTGACTCTTGTCTGGCCCCGCCCCCCGAGTGCTCCCGGCTGGTGGCCTTTGATCCCCTGGCGCCCCCAACTCCCATCCGGTGACCTGCATTCTCCTCGGTTGCCTCCTGTCGTTTCCCTAACTTCCTAAGTTGACCCTCCTCCCCACTCACTGCCCCAGCTTTCACTCCAGACTGCCCACCGTCCCCAGCTCCTCCCTGTGCGCCTGTAAGTGCTCCTGGTTTTCCGCCTCAGTAAATGATCGCCCTGTTTCCCCCACGCCTCCTGTGTCCCTCCCGTTGTGCGCCCCCCCCCACCCCCATTTCTAACTCCCTGCTTATCTTCTCTTGTGCCTCCGATTTTCATCTGCTCCCACATGTGTTCTTCCCAGTTTTCTAGCCTCCGATTCTGGGTTCACCTCCAGCTCCCCACAGATGACCTGGAAGCTGGTGACAGGGAGCCTGTGACCCAGGTGACTGTGTGACTGGGCCAGGGATTGGGTGTGAGACAGGGAGGGCTTATGGATCTGTGCCTATATTTTTAATGGGGCTACTCACATGATCCCAAACAAATACTAACCCTTCCGCTAAGGTTCCCTCACCTGCCCTTTCGCCAGCCCAACAGGATTGGGCAGGTTTGGATTGGCATCGTTTGAAGCTCCACCCTTGGGCGAGTCCAGTGTTTTGTTCTTGTCTCAGCCTTTATGTTTCTGGAGCTTGGAGGCGATGTTCTGTCCAGGTTTCAGCTTTCTCACTGTGCCAGAGGGCACTGTATTCCCTGCCCGCTATGGCTGCTGTGAGGCTCAGTATTTGAATGAGAAGAGGTAGAAGTGTGGCCCTGTACAGTGCATGGCTTTGCTATTGTGTCACAGGCAGGATGGAAAGGGAAAGGGACCAGAGACAGGGAGAGAGAGGAGCGCAAGTACGTTTCCTTTTGTCCGTGTTTTCAGTGTTTATTAATCACCCCTGTCAGACAGGCTCTTTTATCATGTTACCCTTACTATTCATTCATTTTCCACTGAGCAAATATTGATGTAGCCAGTGCTGTTCCTACTTAGCATGAGAAAGGGAGGCCAGTGACCTCCCTTGCCAGGGCCATGCTAATGAGCATGGAGCTGGATTTTCAGTGTGGAGGGTCCCTAATTTATTGTTTTTAAAAGAGATTTATTTATTCTTACTTTATGCGTGTGTTTTGCCTGCATCTGTTTAAGTGCACTGCGTGTGTGCCTGGTGTGTATGTATGTTCTCGGCAGAAGAAGGGGCTGGGTCATGTGGAACTGGAGTTGTTGTAGAAGGTTGTGAATTGCCATGTGGGTGCTGGAAATTGAACCCTGATCCTCTTCAAGAGCAGCAAGTGCTCTTCTGAGCCACCTCTCCAGCTCTGAGGGTTCCCAGTTTCTAATAGATGGACTGGATTTCTGGAGTTGACAATGTTATGAAGAGGTCTGCATTTAGTAGAGACTGTACTTTGAATTTTGTTTCTGATCCAGTGTCATGTGACTTGGGCAGTTGCAGTGACCCACGCCCAGGCGGCTATGGTACCCAAGGGAAAATGGCAGACGCTGTTCAGTGTACCGTGTTACTGAATCACATTGCTCATAGGGCAGATGGCTTCCCTACTTTTCCTCCTGTGTCCTGTTGGAAGTCAGAGGATCTGTGCCCCACAGTGTGACACCAGCCATGTGACTGTCATGTTGTATAAAGGTTCCTACTGTTGGCTCAGTGCTTAGGGCATTTCCCCACCCTTCCAAGGGTTACATTTCTTGTTAAATGTGATTATGGTAGCATGCTTAAGAGGGGATTTCCATCCGGGCAGTGGTGATGCACGAGTTTAATCTTAGCACTTGGGAGGTAGAGGCAGGTGGATCTCTGTGAGTTCGAGGCCAGCCTGGTCTACAGAATGAGTTCCAGGACAGGCTCTAAAGCTACACAGAGAAACCCTGTCTGGAAAAATCATTAAAAAAAAAAAAAAAAAAAAAAAAAGAGGGGATTTCCTATTTGCCCAGCAAAGTGTTATCACCAAGACACAGTGAAAGGAACTGCCTAAACACTGTGTGCCTATGTGTGTGTTCTTCTGCACTTTACTGCCCTGGGTGTGCACACAAGTAAGTGTGGCCTGTGTGGAGGGCATACACTCCCGGGCATTGTGTACACATATGAAAGCTGCAGGAAGGAAATCGAGATCATGCCTGGATCGGTCCTCAGGTCCTCAGCCTGCAGCCATGGGGGTGGGATGCGGTGGACAGGAGGGGGGCATCAGCTGCTCAGGAGGGTGGCACCCCGGCGTTCCCATCATGAGATACCCTGTGGGGATCAACAGGCAGTTAGCTCTGTGTGTTTGGGTGTGCTCCCCGAAGCCCCTGCAGCCGACCTCTGAGATCTGCTCAGATGTTTTGACCTGTTCCCTCTCCCTCTGTGGTTGTCTGGGTCAGGTGGAGGCAGCCCCCCCCCCCATCACTAGACAGCTTTCATGACAGGCTAGAAACAAGCTTGGTTGTTGGAACCCTGCCGGGAGGTGATTTTTCCAGGAGGAAGCAGTCCAGCACCCACTGGCACTCCTAAGACCCAGAAGTGCTGGAGGAAGGGTCTCCTGGTCGGGGGAGGAGTGGGGGGAGGTGGTCCTTGGAGGAAAGCAGGAGACTGGATTCTCCTGCCTTTCTTGTGGAGAGCAGAGCCTGATGTATAGAGGAAGGTGGGATCTGTTTGTCTCTTGCCTCAGGGACACCCGCTGGTGGCTCACAGACATTTGTTTGTTCCCATCCATCCACTGATTTGTTAAGTTAATGATAAACTTGATGTTTATCAAACAGCTGCTGGAAATGGGTACCATGCCCTTGATGGAGGAATAAAAGCAGTATCATGGTCCCTTTGTGAAGGATCCCATGGCTTGGGGTTGCAGAGGAGAAAGGCTGAGGGAAAGAGGGCTTCTGGAAGAGGTAGCCCCCAAACTGGGTCTTGAGAGACAAGAAAGGAAAGGTTTATTTGAGTACATGCTTCTTATCTGTGGTTTGTTTGTTTGTTTTTTTGAGACAGGGTTTCTTTGTGTAGTTTTGGAACCTGTCCTGGAACTTGCTCTGTAGATCAGGTTGGCCTGGAACTCACAGAGACCCACCTGCCTCTGTTTCCCAAGTGCTGGGATTAAAGGCGTGTGCCACCACCGCTCACGCTTATCTGTCAGGAGAGAGAGGTTAAGTGGGGCAGGGGTAAGGAAGGTGTCGGAGCGCCTGGGCACACTGGCACAAAGGTGACATGCCTGGGAGATAATGCTGGCTAACTAGAGTCTGGTGAGTGAGCTGGAGTGCAGGCTGGCCCTCTTCTGGGGACCCTGACATGTCCTCTGGAGTTTGGGCTTTCTCTGAAGTGTTGAAGATCCACGGGACATGCAGGATCAGCGGGGAGGTGTGGTCATTCAATTTGTAGTCTACATACTAGATAGGCACAGAGGAGCCGTGTGAGTGAGATTGGAGCAGGACCTGGACTTCCCACACCTCCATTTAGAACTGTCTTGAATGCCAGCTGGTAGGAAGGGGCCAGTCCAGTGCTTGCTTTGCCTTTGGAGCGACAGAGGACCCCAAATGGCGAAGCGGGGACCTGGCATAAATAAGCAGGGAGGACATTCTAGGTCCTATAAAATGAACTGGATGGCTCATGGCTCCCATCTAGCAGCTTCTCCCCGAAACCATCCAAGAGTGAGGAGGGGAGCTGTAACCCGAAGTCTTTCTCTGTCCTGCCCAGTCCCGTGGTCCCACAGCTGCTTATAAAATAGTCATTCAGAGGCTTAATATTAATTACAAACTGTTTGATCTATGGCTTAGGAAACTGGTCTGTGGCTCAGGCTTATTCTTAGCTAGCTCTTACATCTTAAAATAACTCATTTCTATTAATCTGTATTTTGCCACATGGCCGTGGTGTTACCAGTCTGTGGACATCTTGCTCCTTGGGTGACTGGATGGTGTCTCCCTATATCTCTGCTTGGATTTCCTGCCTGGCTTTTATCCTGCCTTTCCATAGGCCAAAGCAGCTTTATTTATTAACCAATGGGAACAACATATATTCACAGTATGCATAAAGACCATCCCACAGCAGAAAGACAAACAGCCAGGCAGCTTTGGAAGAAGAGTGACCCCAAAGAGTGGGCACAGCTCCTGTCTCCCCTGAGACCTGCCCAAGGATCTTCATCACTGAGGCAGATGCAGACCTCCCTCAGCCAGGCCAGATGGCTTGCTGGTCCATGGTGGCCATTGAGGCCTCTGTCTTCCCACTGGTTCCCTCTACTGTACATGCTTGGGTGCCTTCTGTCTTTCCTAACCCAGGGACCATGCACTCTGAGCAGAGCCTGGGCCTGGCTGGCCCTCATGGGCCCAGTCGACTCTTCCAGTAAAACCTTCAGGGTTTTTGTTTGGTTTTCGTTTTGGTGGCCAGATGGATTCCCTTGTCTTTTGAACCCTCCCTGGATGTAACCTCCCTATCTCTGCTTGAGTCTTCAGTCCCTCCAGGAGAGGCTTAGAGCCCACAGACATTGTCTTCCAGAAAGAAACCCAGCAGGTCCACTGGGCCCCTGACCAGAAGTGGGTGACAGAGACATGGGGAGAGGCCACAGAGCCCGACCTTACGCTGGAGTCAGCAGTCACCATCGGCCCCGGCACCATGGATGGTTTGGGCTTGTCCCTGTTCACTTGTGGTCCTTACGCCTGGAAACAGGCAGTTGCGTCAGATGATCCCATCAAGGAGCCGGCTCTGGCATGGAGCAGAAGGGTCAGTCGTAGAAAAGGAACCTTAGAGGAACATAGAAGCTGTAAGAGGCAGACCCAAGAGGTGGGGGGGGGAGGCCCTAAGTGGAAGATCTCTTACAGGCTGTGGTAGCAGCTTGTTCGGAGCCTGAATGGTGCCCTGTAGCTAGACTGGAAGGACCCAGCTGGGCCCTGAGGTGGCAGGGACAGGGTGGCAAGAGGTAGGCACACATGCCTTCTCTTGGCCTTCTGCATCCCTGGCTGTGCATGCCATGCTTGTTCCAGGATGTGACCCACGGGTCCGTAGAGTTCATTTCCTCTCTTCCTTCCGATGAGAACAATGGCTGCCGTTAGAGTGTCACCGTGGGCTGCCATCCTGGCCTTTTCCTTAGTTAGGTCATTGTGTCACACTGGCCCCAGCTGGATGGAGGCCAGGTCTTTCAACACATGGGAGGTGCTGGGGTGGGGACCTTCCTCTAAGTGAGGCTGCTGGTCCCACTGGCAAGTGGGTTAAACCAGCGGGGCTCTTGGGTGTTCTTGAAGCCCTCCTCCATCGCTGGAGCACTTCCCGGCATCTGGCCTGGCCTCTGGCAAATCTGCACGAAGCTCTAGCTCTTCTGAGCAAGGCCTGACACAGCCAGGCTCAGCCTGCACACCTGCTTTCTGTAAAGCCATAGTAATTTCGTGTACCAGTTGGAAAATCAAGAACAGCCACAGTATTGCCCACGAAACCAGGACCTTCACCTCCAGATATCCGGGTACATTTATTTTATCTATTGTCTTTAATTTACTTTTTTATATGTGTGTGTGGGTAGAGTGAGTGCAATGGTGGACGTGTGGAGGTCAGAGGTCAACTTTGTGGCGTTGGTTCGCTCCTTCCACCTTAACCTGGGTTCTCGGGATTGAACTAAGGTTTCCAGGCTTGCACAGTAACTGCCTTTACCCACTGGGCCATCCTGCCAGTCCTTTAAAAAAATGTGCAAAATATATACTCAGTTAAATTTTGTCATAAGAAACTTGAGCTGGGTGGTGGTGGTGCAGCCTTTAATCTCAGCATTGGGAGGCAGAGGCAGGTGGATCTCTGAGTTGGAGGCTAGCCTTGTCTACAGAGCAAGTTCCAGGACAGCCAGAACTACACAGAGAAACCCTGTCTAAAAAAAAAAAAAAAGAAAGAAAGAAAGAAAAAGAAAAACTTGAATCAAGCTATACTTTGTACAGGAGTGAGAGACCTTTGTAGGGATGAGAGACCTTCTCTGTAGAGGTGAGAGACCTTCTCTGCAGGGGTGAGAAACCTTCTCTGTAGGGGTGAGAGACCTTCTCTATAGAGGTGAGAGACCTTCTCTGCAGGGGTGAGAAACCTTCTCTGTAGGGGTGAGAGACCTTCTCTGCAGGAGTGAGAGACCTTTGTAGGGGTGAGAGACCTTCTCTGTATGGGTGAGAGACCTTTGCAGGAGTGAGAGACCTTTGTAGGGGTGAGAGACCTTCTCTGCAGGGGTGGAGAGACCTTGGAGCTGCTCACAAAGGGACGCAGCAGTCATGCCTTTCCCTGTCAGCTGTGTGGCTTCGGGTTTGTCACTCCACCTTGCTGATCCTTGGTGTCCTCCTATGTAAAGTGAGGACAACTGTGTTGGAGGGTAGCTGTGCAGAAGTGATGAACATGTGTAGATTTCCAGGATGGGGCCCAGGGAGGCCTCGGGCATGCCCAACATGACAGTCCCTTAGAATATGCTGGGGGGATGGTTCAGTCGGTAAAGTGGCCACCTCACAAGCATGAGGACCTGAGTTCGATCCCCAGTGGTGGCGTGTGCTTGCAGTTCTGGAGCTGGAGAGGTCCTGGAACTTGCATGCCAACCATTCTAACTGGTTAACCCCAGGAGCCAATGAGAGACCTTGTCTGAAAAGAAGGCAATGGCTCCTGGGGGATGGCACAGGAGGATATAACCTCTGGCGCCTGTGCACATACACACACACACACACACACACACACACACACACACACATGCATGTGGAACTGAACATGCACATACACCAATACCACACACAGAACTACACACAGGGGTGTAACAGGAGAGATTTTTGTTGTTACTTGAGACAAAGTGTCATTTGGTAGTCCATTCTGTCCAGAGCTCACTGTGAGATCAGACTGGCCTTGAACCCACGGTGATCCAACAGCTTTAGCTTCCCATGGACTGGGATGCTAAGTGTGAGCCATCATGCCTTGTAAGATTTTTTTTTTTCTTGAAAAGTGTTGGGGAGCCAGCAAAATACCTCAGTGGGTAAAGGCATTTGCTGCTAAGCCTTACAACTTGAGTTTGATTCTTGGGACCCACATGATGGAAGGATGTAGGTGGTATAGCACAGTTGTTCCAGCCACTGTCTTATACACACACACACACATGCACTTTTATGTTTATGTATTCATTTGTGTGTGTGTGTGTGTGTGTGTGTGTGTGTGTTATGTTGCATATGTGGAGGCCAGAGGACAACGTAAGTCTGTTCTTTCCTTCTACCTGTGAGTCTGAAGGATCAACATAGGATGTCAGGCTTGGCTGCAAGTGCCTTAATGTGACAAGCCACCTTGTCACCCTGGCAGTCTTATTTTTAATCATAACCTCATGTTGTCTGTCCAGACCCATTCATCCTCCGTATCTACTATTTTGTGCTCTTTGAACTTTTCTTTCTTTCTTCCTTTCTTCCTTTCTTTCTTTCTTTCTTTCTTTCTTTCTTTCTTTCTTTCTTTCTTTCTTTCTTTCTTTCTTTCTTTCTTTCTTTCTTTCTTTCTTTCTTTCTTCCTTCCTTCCTTCCTTTCTTTCTTTCTTTCTTTCTTTCTTTCTTTCTTTCTTTCTTTTTTCCTTCCTTTCTTTCTCTCTCTCTCTCTCTCTCTCTCTCTCTTTCTTTCTTTCTTTCTTTCTTTCTTTCTTTCTTTCTTTCTTTCTTTCTTTCTTTCTTTAAGAGTCTCTCTTTGTAGCCCTGGCTGTTCTGGAACTCGCTATGTAGACCAGGCTGGCCTTAAACTCACTGAGATCCACCTGCCTCTGCCTCCCAAGTGCTGGGATTAAAGGCCTGTGCCATCACACCCTGTAGGCAGTGTTTTCCTGTGCTGGCAGCCACTCCCAAATAATCACTCAGAAACTTAATACTAAATGCTGGGCCAATAGCTCAGGCTTGTTAATAGCTAACTCTTACATTTAAATTAACCTATATTTCTTATTTAAGCTTTGCCATGTGGCTCTGTACCTTTTCTCAGTACGGCAGGCTCATCTTGCTTCTCTTTGCACCTGCTGAGGACCCTGACTCTGCCCTTCTTCCTCCCAGCATTCTCAGTTTGGCTCTCCTGCCTGACCTTATTGTTGTTATATATTGGGTGTGGATGTAGGTTCATGCAGGTCCGTGGAATCAAGACCAGGAGGCACCTTTCCCAGCTGCAAGGTGGATTTATCTCTCCAGACTGAACCACTCTAGTTTAGCAAAGGGCCCTTTTATTATTATACAGTTCCCACCTTTAGCAAGTCAATTCCTATACCCAAACCTTTAAGCCCCCCAAAGGGACAGTGCCAAATGCAAATTCTCAGTAAAGGAATACCACAGTGTTCTGGGTTGTCCCTAACCAAGTTTGCATAGGCTTTGATCCCCTAGGAAAACTCTCAGATCAGACTTCCAACAGGAGGTATGGAGACAAAAGTTAGCAATCACAAAGGGTAGATCAAAGCTGGGTGCAACGCTCCAGAGTCACACTGGCTGTAACTCTGTGGAAATTCTCCCATCATCTTACCCTGTTCAGCTATTGGTCAGTCAGCTTCTTTATTAAACCAATCACAGTGATATATATTCACACAGTGTAAAGGAATATTCCACAATGCCCAGCTGTGACCTTTGATCTATATTGTTCTATTTCCTGACCCAGGAGCCATCATTCTATTTTTTATTTGAATTTAGTCCCACATATAAGTGAGCTCATGTAAATTTTTCTTAGTATTTTATCAAGCCTTGTGTTTTTAAGATTTATTTATTTTTATTTTATGTATATTTGTTTATTTTGCCTGCGTGTATGTCTGTACCATGTGAATACCTGGTATCTGTGGAGGCAGAAGAGGGTGCCAGATCCCCTGGAACTGGAGTTTCAGATGGTTGTGAGCTGCCATGTGGGTGCTGGGAACCACATCCAGATCCTCTGGAAGAGCAGCCCAGTGCTCCTAACCTCTGAGCCATCTCTCCAGCCCCTGCTACTTTGATTTGTCAAGACAGGGTCTTTCTATACAGTCGAAACTGGTCTGGGATGTGCTGTGGAGCCCAGGCTGGCCACCTGCATTGCCTCCCGAGGGCTGGGATTCCAGGTGTGGACGGACACATGTGGCTGTCCCTGTGTTGAAGGAGGAGACCCATCTCTGGCTGCTTTCAGAGCTCTGTGTGAAACCAGGGTCAGGGTGCAGAGGAACAGTCACTCCCCACTCCCTTCCTAGAGGTGTGGTGCAGTCTGGTGTGTGTGGTGAGGGGCTTTGCTTGTAGAATTGGCATGCCCATGCCAGGCTTTGCCAGGCATCTCTAGAATGCCATCTTCGACTTGTGAGGTGATAAGCTGTCCACTTGGCCAGGCCTTTCTTGCCACAGACAGCACATTCATGCCCACTATTCTTACTGTCGGCACCAATCCTCTGTCAGAGTGGTCCTTGGCCTGGCCTGAGGGTTCTGGAACTTTCCATCAGACCTGTTGTTCCACTCAGGGCCATTTCTCTCCTCTTCGGGTTCCTACTGGTCCAGAATCAGGGCACAGAGCTGGTAGGGATGATGGAGTGCCCGTGCAGGACACCAGTGAGGTGGGCATGAGAGACTGCGTCCACCTGACCAGAGACCTTATCTTCTTCCAGAGCCAGGGGGCAGGCCGGGCCCCCCACCTGCCCCACGGAGGATGCAGTTCTTCGGGCGCCTTGTCAACACCCTCAGCAGTGTCACCAACCTGTTCTCAAACCCGTTCCGGGTGAAGGAGGTGTCCGTGGCTGACTATGCCTCGAGTGACCGTATTCGAGAGGAAGGGCAGCTGATCCTCTTCCATAATGTTTCCAATCGCACCTGGGACTGCATCCTGGTCAGCCCTAGGAGCCCACAGAGCGGCTACCGGTAGGCGATGGTCAGGGCCATCAACTCTCCTTTCTTTCCCTTCGTCCTCAGCTTTTGGGGACGTATGGATGTGGCCTCTGGAGCTCTGCCTAAAAGATGTATTACTGGAGGGAGGGGCCAGGAGGAGAAAACAGTGGGGCCTTTCCGGAGTCTTCACTCCTGTAGATAGTGGGAAGAAGGAAGGATCGGGAAGCTGAGAAGACCCACTGGGGTGGCCTTCCACTGGATCAACAGTCCGTGACTGTGTAGGGTCAGAGTTTGGACAGCGGGTATGTAAGGGCTGGCACTAGGCATGTTGGGACTTCTTGGTCTTGTGTGTGTGTGTGTGTGTGTGTGTGTGTGTGTGTGTGTGTGTGTGTGTGTGTTACCAATGCTCTCTCTGCTTACTCTTCTGCCTGGCTATCCCATCATCCACCTGTTCACAGGAGCCCTGGGCCTGGCTGATGTTGAGGCAGGGTGTGTGTGTGTACACCTCTAGAGACCAAAAGATGGTATCGCCTTCCCTCAGAGCTGGAGTTACAGGCATTTGTGATCCACCCTACATGGATGCTGGGAACTGAACTCTGGTCCTCTTCAAGAACACAAAGGACTCTTTTTTGTTTTTTGGTTTTTTGAGACAGGGTTTCTCTGTGTAGCTTTGCACCTTTCCTGGAACTCACTCTGTAGCCCAGGCTGGCCTCGAACTCACAGAGATCCGCCTGGCTCTGCCTCCCGAGTGCTGGGATTAAAGGCGTGCGCTGCCACTGCCTGGCCACAAAGGACTCTTTAAGGCTAAGCCATCTCTCCAGCCTCCTCGGGTTGTTCTTTGTTTGTCTGGGGGTTTGCTGTGCCGACTCTTCTCCCAAGATTTATTTTCCTTTGGCTCTGTGGAGCTGTCACTGTGTTGTCCTTGGCTTCCGTGTTGACAGGCCAGCTGTCACACTGTGGTTACCCTCTGCCATTTACTCACCTCCTTGCAGCTGTGCCCTAGTCAGTTTCTGCTGTCTTGTGTTGAACAGTGTCTCGTGGCCAGTTATTGCTATGTAACAAAGCACCCCAGAAAGCAGTGGCCCAAAACAGTACTGATTCATTTATCCCAAAAGTCTGGGATCTGAGCAGAGCTCAATGTCATAGTGTAGAGTGGAGGTGATGTCATAGTGTGCAGTGGAGGTGATGTCATAGTGTGGAGTGGAGGTGATGTCATAGTGTGGAGTGGAGGTGATGTCATAGTGTGCAGTGGAGGTGATGTCATAGTAGTAGAGTGGAGGTGATGTCATAGTGTTCAGTGGAGGTGATGTCATAGTGTAGAGTGGAGGTGATGTCATAGTGTTCAGTGGAGGTGATGTCATAGTGTAGAGTGGAGGTGATGTCATAGTGTGGAGTGGAGGTGATGTCATAGTGCGGAGTGGAGGTGATGTCATAGTGTGGAGTGGAGGTGATGTCAGTGTGGAATGGAGGTGATGTCATAGTGTGCAGTGGAGGTGATGTCATAGTGTGCAGTGGAGGTGATATAGTGTGGAGTGGAGGTGATGTCATAGTGTGCAGTGGAGGTGATGTCATAGTGTGGAGTGGAGGTGATATAGTGTGGAGTGGAGGTGATGTCATAGTGTGGAGTGGAGGTGCTGTCATAGTGTGCAGTGGAGGTGATGTCATAGTGTGGAGTGGAGGTGATATAGTGTGGAGTGGAGGTGATGTCATAGTGTGGAGTGGAGGTGCTGTCATAGTGTGCAGTGGAGGCGATGTCATAGTGTGGCATGGAGGTGATGTCATAGTGTAGAGTGGAGGTGATGTCATAGTGTGGAGTGGAGGTGATGTCATAGTGTGGAATGGAGGTGATGTCATAGTGTGCAGTGGAGGTGATGTCATAGTGTGCAGTGGAGGTGATGTCATAGTGTGGTGCGGAGGTGATGTCATAGTGTGGTGTGGAGGCGATGTCATAGTGTAGTGTGCAGGTGATGTCATAGTGTGCAGTGGAGGTCAGAGGCAACTTTTGGAAGTCTGCTTCCTTCTTCCATGTGGGTCCTTGGGATTAAACCCAGTTAGACTTGGTAGTGGATGCCTTTACCCACTGGGTTATTTTCCAGCCCCTCCCTATGACATTAAACCATTTTAATGGCTGTATATTACCCACTGCACAGATAATGAGCCACACCTCACATGGTATTCTGTGGCTGTCCATCTAGGTACCACTTACTTAATTCTGACCACACACCAAGAGCCAGAGTTTGAGACTGAGGCTCCTGGTTGTGACCATCAAATTAGAGGAGAATACGACATAGCTTTCATTAAATAAGGCATAAAATCACCAGATGAGAGACTTCAAGCACAATGAAGTCCTAAGTAAACTCCACTTTTGAGAGTGGTTGGAGCAAGGAGAGCCCACTGCAGCCTGGGCCACAGGGTGGCTTGTTTGCGGCATTTACTACGGTCTGTTTATGCTGGGCACTGCCCTCAGCTGGCCAGCCTCTGTGCCCATGACTCACCCCGTGGCCTCTCTTCCTTGGCGGCAGCCTCTTCCAACTGGAGTCGGAGGCCGACGCCCTCCTGAACTTCCAGCAGTACTCTTCCCAGCTGCCCCCCTTCTACGAGAGCTCCGTGCAGGTCCTGCACACGGAGGTGCTGCAGCACCTGTCTGACCTCATCCGCAACCACCCCAGCTGGACGGTGACGCACCTGGCGGTGGAGCTGGGCATTCGGGAGTGCTTCCATCACAGCCGCATCATCAGGTGGGCAGCCGGGCCTGGGCATGCGTGCTGCATGGGGGCTGGGGCCGCTGGAGTGTGGCGTTGGATGGCGCTCAGCCCTGTGGAGCACACACGCAGCATGCTCGAGTGCTCTCTTCTTTCCATGGCTTGAGTAGAGAGGAACAGCACCACCCTGGCTGATAACTGAGAGCCCCGATTCAAATCAGAAGGAAAAGCAGACACCCAGCTCTCCAGCTACTCTGGCATCTCAAAGAGAGGCTCTGGGACCAGGGCACAGCTTTTCAGCAGGAGAGGGCTTAGTAGGGGCTCAGATCATAGTCTCCTTCCCAAGCCCTGCCGTTTTCCTGGAAGCTTGGATGGCCTGTTTTATATCCATTTAGTCAAGGCTGTGTCAGCAAGTTCCCTGAAGAGGTCACCTTGGATGCCCTTGCAAGTTACTGGCTGGCCGCCCCGTACTTCTCGGTTCAATGCCTGGGTTCTAGCTGAAACCTCACCAAGCGGGACATAGTGATACATGCCTTTAGTCCCAGCACTCGGGAGGCAGAGGCAAGCAGATCTCTGTGAGTTTGAGGCCAGCCTGGTCTACAGAGTAAGACCTTATTTCAAAACCAAAACCAAAACCCTCTCTGAGCTCTCCAGCTCCCAGGGATGAGCTTGGACACCATGGTGTCCCATCTCACAGAGCTCCTGAAGTACAGAGGTTCAACCAGTTTCTGTATCATGTGACCCTTTTCTGTGTCATCCTTTACCACCTCGTGCTGGCGTAGCCCGGTGGTACCTCTCCCCACGGGTGAGCAGAATGCACCGCAACCTGGCACAGCTCAGCAGACATGATGCAGTGGCTCAGACTGAGCTGGACTTGAGTCACCCCAGAACCCCCAAATTTAGCCTGGGTCCTGCTTCTGCAGTTGGGCTTCTCAGCACCTTGCCTTCGGGGTCCCCATCTCATCACTTATCTGTCACTGCCCCCCAACCCCAACAGCTGCGCCAACAGTACGGAGAATGAGGAGGGCTGCACCCCGTTACATCTGGCCTGCCGCAAGGGTGACAGTGAGATCCTGGTGGAGCTGGTACAGTACTGCCACGCCCAGATGGACGTCACTGACAACAAAGGAGAGACCGCCTTCCATTACGCTGTGCAAGGGGAAAATTCCCAGGTGCTGCAGGTGAGTGCTGGGTGGTGGGCCGCAGCCAAGCACCTCCTTGTGCCCGAAACTTGCTTTGGGGCCTTAGGTTCATGGGTCCCTCTGAGGCTTCTCATTCACCCATCCTTGATGCTTGAGGCCTAAGTTCCTTCATCACCACCCCCACCACTCCCACCCCCGTGACACTTAGAGGGAGACATATCTTTAGCCTTGGGAGTTCTCCAACTCAGTGAGCTGAACTCTGGAAACTCCAGTCAGGCATGGAGCTCAGTAGCTGCCCCGAGCCAGCTGCTGGGCCGGCTGCATCAGGTCAGCCCCTGACTGGAGGGCTCAAGGTACACTGGGACTTGACCAATTTATGGGTACTCAAACCAAGCCGACTGCCCAGCACCTATGGGCATTTGTGCCAGGGGCACTCCCGTCAATTCCCTAAGTACCAGGACAGATGATATTTTAAGTGTTTTTCAATGCATTTTTGTGTGTATAGATGCTTTGCCTGTATGTAGGCCTGTGCACACCATGTGTGCAGTGCCCTCAGGCCAGAAGAGGGTGATGAATCTCCTGAGGCTGAAGTCACAGATGCTGTGAGCTGCTCTGTGGGTGTGGATTCAAACCTGTGCCCTCTGGAAGAGCAGCCAGTATGCTCGCCCACTGAGCCATAGTCGTGGTTAAGTAGATGGGCTGGTGTGGTGAGAAGCCACTGTTAAGTTGAAAGGAAAGACAGATCTGAGCTTGTGTTTTATTGTCTAGAATGAGCAGGCCAGTCTGCAGGTTCTGTCCTCTATGCTTGGCACCTGGATTGTTCTAGAAAACACAGATCTGTGTCTCATGCATAGCAGTCCAAGGCAAGGCATGACTAGTACTGCCTGGAGGAGGAGCGATGGTGTGCCTGGCCAGTGGGCATGCATCATCGCACCTCTCTTCCCTGACTGTCGCTGGCTTGTTCCTGCATCATGTGTTCTAGTCAGTTCTCAAAATGCCCTCCTGGGTTGGAGTACTGTGGCCTTTTCCTCATACGAGAAACTAAGGCTCAGCAGAAGCAAGAAATGTGGCCACTGAGGGCCACCAACCTGGGGATGGGGCAGGCTGGCCTAGACTTCCCCCAGGTTGCCAGCGCCTTGCCCTCCTGGGTCTCCAGCCTTCCTTGTGTCTCAGCTGTACCCAGTGGTCATAACTAACACCAGGGAGATGACATTGAGCCCCAAACGGGAGGACAGAATCCTTCCAGCTTCCCGATAGCACAGTCACTCTTGGTGTCTGTGGGTGGGTTTCATATCTGGAGGAAAATTACGTATGTGTACAGACAATTTTTCCTCATTGTCATTTCCTAAAAACCACAGCATAAACAACTGCTCGTCTAGCCTGGCACCTTTAATCAGAGGTGGGCAGATCTCTGTGAGTTTGAGGCCAGCCTGGTCTACAGAGTGAGTTCCAGGACAGTTAATGGTGTTACATAGAGAAACCTTATCTCAAAAAAACCAAACCAAACCAAAAAACCAACTATTCATTTAGTATTTCCATTGTATTAGGTTATAGGAGTCATCTAGGGATGATCACAAGTACTATGGGGGTATACAGAATGTAATCCCAGCTGACTAGGATGCCAGGGCAGTCCCAGGCCAGCCATGGCACCAGAGTGGATCCCATAGAACAAAGTACATGGGAGGGTATGTGCAGGTTCTTTGCAAAATGACCAATCCATACGAAAGATTCCAGTACTTGAGGATTTTTGGGTGGGCAGGAAGGGGCAGGCGGTAGCAGGGATTGGACTCAGAACCTTGTGCATGCCAGGTAAGCATTCTACCACTAGGCCACGTTGAATTCTTTATTGAAAACGTAATACCTGCAAGCAGAAAGATACTCAGCAGGACTGACAGTGTCCCGATGACCTTTCTCTTGCTGTAACAGAACATTCCGACCACAATCTGTCATTAGGAAAGTCAGGGCAGGAACTCAAGCCAGAGCTCAAGCAGGAACCATGAAGGACTGCTGCTCTCTGGCTTGCTTACTTGCTCCTCATGCTTGGCCTAGCTAGGTGGAAGATCACCTGCCTGAAGATGGTACCACCCACAGTGGGCTGGGCCCTCCTACATCAATTAATTAATAATCAAGACAGCCCCTCACAGGCATGCCCACAGGCTGACAAGACCCAGACCACTCCTCAGCTGAGGCCTCTCCTCTCACAGGACTCTAGACACAACTAGTCAGGACAGAAGGACATCTGCTGGGAAGCAAGAACCGTTCCACCTAGAAAACTGAAGGTTCCTTTTGTTCTTTTTATACAGTCTCCTGTAGCTCAGACTGGCCTGGAACTCACTGTGTAGTCTAGACTGGCTTTGAACTTGACCTGCCTCAGTCTCTCTAGTGTTGGCATTACAGGCACGTGCTACCACACCTTGGTTAAGATTCTTCACAAGTGTTGAGATGAGCCCAAGTCAGGCCAGATCCACACCCCACACACACACACCGAACTCACTGTCAGGCTGTCTTATCTTCTCTAGAGCACCATTCATTACTGTGGCTCCTCTTCGTCCTCGGGGAGTCAAGTGTCCCTTCCCTTTTGGTGTCCAGAGGAAGATGGCCCCTGGAATGCTAGAGAGGGCAGTGCCAGGTGGCTTCCCTGTCTTGTCCTGTCAGCTCCTAGGAAAGAACGCCTCGGCCGGCCTGAACCAGGTCAACAACCAGGGACTGACCCCGCTGCACCTGGCCTGCCAGATGGGCAAGCAGGAGATGGTGCGCGTCCTGCTGCTCTGCAATGCCCGCTGCAACATCATGGGACCCGGTGGCTTCCCCATCCACACAGCCATGAAGTTCTCCCAGAAGGGGTAAGCCTCGCCATCACATGACCCCACTCCCCTGCAGGTTCTTCCAGCCTCATCAGGTAACCAGCCAAGGGTACCGGCCTCAAGAAAGCGCTTGATGCTCTTATGTGGGAGCTGGACACCCGAGTCCACAAACTGCCGCACAAGGAATAGACCCTGTAGTTTTGCACTAATGCACCCAGTTTTCTGAGCCTTTACTCCCCTGTGCTTACGTGCCAGTTCTCAAGTCTGCTGCAACCCTGAGGCGTGGAGGGTCTGCAGCTCTCAGCTCCTGTGTGCCAACGGCCAGGGATGCTAGCCCTGGCTGTCCAAGGCCCGGTGTGTCTAGTGCATTGCCTCTTCCCAGCTCACAGCGCTGCAGGAGCCAGGTACCAGGCTCTTGCCTTAGGGGTCCAAGACCACTCTCTCGCTTTCCCATAAACCCTACAAGTTCTCAGGTCCCAAGAAGTTCTCTGTTTGTGTTGGAGGAGAACCAAAGAGGTATCTTCCTGGGAAATGCTGCCCAGCCAGAACAAGGTCTGGAGTGAGTGAATGAATGGGGTCAGCTGGCCTTTCCTGACTCCTGTGCTGAGCACTGACTTGAGAAACGAATGAGAGGAGGCCTGGCCATGGCGCAGGACTGACTCCAGCCTCCCTCATGGTGCTGGGCTCCAGTGTCCTGTAGTGCAGGGGTGGGAAGCAGACAGGTGGATAGTGACAGGTCATGAGTGACACCGGGGACACAGGCTGCCCACCTGCCTCAGGCACTGTGCAATAGCTGGTCACTGCCTGTGGGACCCCTCCTTGGTGCCCCACCCACCCACCCCCCCCCCCCCCCCCCCCCCCCCCCCCGTCAACCTCGGTGTGTCTGGAGTCACAGTCTAAGGGAGACCTGTGCAGAGGAGCGTGGGGACTCTGTGTTGTTTTCTTTGTCTCTAGTTTATTTTTCTGCTCTCATTTTTACTGTTTCTTGCCACCCACTCGATTTGGGTTTAGCTTGCTTGTTTTTTCAAGTTCTTGAGTTGTATCATTGAGTGATTTATTAGTGCTCTTTCTGATTTTTCAATGTAAGCACTTAGAACTATAAACTTTCCTCCTGAGACTGCCTTTAATGTGTCCCAGAGGTTTTGTGTTGTGTTCTTCATTTAGTTCCAGGAATTTTTTCTTCTGGATTTTTCTCATTGATCTACTAATCATCCAGTAGTGAACTGTTTAATCTCTGTGAGTCTCCAGGATGGAGATCCTCTGCTCAGTGTGGGAGTGCTCCCTCTCTCACACCCTCGCCAGCATTGTGTCCAATTATGTTTTGGTAATAACTTCCTCACAGCTAAGAGATGGGATCTCAGTGGTTTTGATTTGCATTTTCCTGTTGACCACTGAGGCTGAACAGCTTGCCATAGACCCGCTGGCCATTTTTATATCTTCTTTGGGGAAATGTCTTTTTGGGTCTATAAAGTGAAGTTCCCAGGGCAGGGAAAGCCTTGCCTATGTTGGGGATTCTACAAGGCTGTGTAATGAAGTAGAGTGTCTTGATTGTGCAGGCAGAATTCTGAGATCCAAAGCAGAGTTCTCTTGGGCAGTCTTAAAAAACAAAACAAACAACAACAACAAAACCAAACCAGGCCGCCCTTGAATTCCTGACCCTCCTGTCTCTGCCTTCCCTGTGCTGAGATTAGTCATGTGTCACCACACTTGATGGCATATTGGATGTTCTTTAGTCCCCTTAACAGCTTCATGCCCTTCTCTGTGTCTATCAGGTAAAACTCTTAGCAGGCCACTAGCTTCCAACCAACCCCAAACTAAGAATGTCACTATTAGCAGATAAACCATGGCAGAGACTTCCCAACCTGGCTGTAAGCTTCCCGTAACATTCCAGGCCATACCTGATAAATGATTTGCTTAAAAAATGTTTACTTTTTAATTTTATTTTATGCATGTGAGTGTTTTGCTTTCTTATATGTCTCTGCACCACTGTGAATGCAGTGCCCACAGAGGCCAGAAGAGGGCCTCAGATACCCTGAAATGAGAATTACTGTTGTGAGCCACCACATGGGTGCTGGGAATCGAACCCAGGTCCTCTGGAAGAACAGCAGCCAGTGTTCTTAAGCTCTGAGCCAGCTTTCCAGTCCCATGGCTTACTTTTTAAAAGTTATTGTTGAGCCGGGCAGTGGTGGCACACACCTTTAATCCCAGCACTCGGGAGGCAGAGGCAGGTGGATCTCTGTGAGTCTGAGGCCAGCCTGGTCTACAAAGTGAGTTCCAGGACAGGCTCCAAAGCTACACAGAGAAACCCTGTCTCTGGGGGGGAAAAGTTATTGTTGCTGTTCTCTTACATTTATTTATTTGTTCATGTGTATCCCAGGAATTGAACTCAGGTCCTCAGGCATAGCAGCAAGCATTTTTACCTGCTGAATCATTCTGTGCCCCACCCCCACACACCCTATGCTATGTAGTCCAGCCTGGCCTGGAATCTTGAATCCTCCTGCCTCAGCATCCTGAGTGTTGGGGTTGCAAATGTCATCCCAACCACGCTTCCCCTTAGTTTTCACTTTTCACCCCAGCATATAGGTTGTCTTTTCACCTTGTTGCTCATTTCATTTGCTGTGTGTCAGTCTGGAGTTTAACAGAGTTCTGTTGATTCACATTGCCATCGTCAGGCCAGCTCCTCCTCCCTCACCATAGCAGAAGCGGAAGTCCTGGCTGCTGTGGTGCCCCTCACTGTCCTGCGGCTCTCTCTCTCCCAGGTGTGCTGAAATGATCATCAGCATAGACAGCAACCAGATCCACAGCAAGGATCCTCGCTATGGAGCCAGCCCGCTGCACTGGGCCAAGAATGCCGAGGTGGGCAGAGTCGGCGGGTGAGGGGCAGGGTAGGTCCAGAGGAGACTCCTGAGAGGCTGACAGTGGCACCTGGCAACAAGTCTCACAAGGGTGCATGGGGCAGACATGCCCACGAACAGTTGAGGTCCTACCACTGCCCTGCTGCTCACTGGCTGGTGGCCTTGATTTCTTCGACCATGACTGGGGGTCCTGCTGTCTGACTTTGGAGGTGCTAAGAAGTTAGCAAGGCAGTGCATGAAAAATTTTGCCTCACATGTAGAAGGGGGCGATGGTGATGTGGCCATTGGGCACAGCGGCCCCCACAGAGAAGCCTGGTGGCCACCCAGGCTGAGGTCTCTCCTGAAGCCCTCCTGAGAGGATGCCCAGGTAGCCTAGTTTGGCAACATCTGTGGGCCACCAACACCCTGACCTGTACTTGCATGTGACGGGCAAGTGGGCTAGGCTGCTGCCTTTGTGGGCCACCGCCTTGTTCAGACATGTTTCTTCCTTGCCATATGTGTGAGGCATGAAAGTGTGTCCCATGTCAGGACTGAAGGGCTGGAAGGGCAGTGACAGGTCCAGGCTCAGGCGGCAGGAAGGGCTGGTGGGGCTTTAGACTCAGCACTGTCCTCCCCACAGTTCAAAGTGAGCCCGGATACCATGCAAAGACCCCTGGGACATATCCCTTGGAGGACCTCATAGAGTCAGTGCTGTGGGACCCAGCCCAGAGAACCCTTTGTAGCTCCAGAAGCTTCTGGAATCAGTCTGTTTGTCTTCACCCATTTGTCACCTAGTTCCTGGGGAACTGGTGTGTGTGGGTGAAGGTCGAGGGTCACTTGCAGAAGTGGGGCCTGCCTCTGGACTTCTCTTCCTTTGCTTATACTGGAGGAGTGCCCAGGGAGGCTGCCCCCTGAGTGCCCACCTGGTCTGTGTCCCCAGATGGCCCGCATGCTGCTGAAGCGGGGCTGTGACGTGGACAGCACAAGTACTGCGGGGAACACGGCCCTGCACGTGGCGGTGATGCGCAACCGCTTTGACTGCGTCATGGTGCTGCTGACCTACGGGGCCAACGCAGGTTTCCGAGGAGAGAACGGGAACACGCCGCTGCACCTGGCCATGTCGGTGAGCCTGGGGCCCATGGCCTCCCTGTGCCGGCCCTGCCAGCCGTGGTGGGGGTGTGGGAGGAACAAGAGAGGCACCTGTGCCTCAGCTCGCTCTCCCCCTTTCCTCAGTTGCTACATCATCAGACGTGCCTCCTCCCTTAGCCCAAAGGGCCTGGGTTGTTAGGAAATAGACGTCAGCCTGAAAGTGTCTCTAGTGTGCTGAGACAAGAGTGTGAGCCTGCTTGGCCCGTGGCAGGAAGAGTACCATCTGCTATCCATCTAGTCTCGGATGAGACTCTGAGGGAAGCAGTCAGCCGCAGTCAAGGACAGCCTGTTTTGTTCCATGACTGCAGTGGGTACATTGCCCAAGAGGCTAAATGCTGGTAAGACCAGGGAGGTAGCACAGCCACCCACGTCAGGGACATGTCTTGCTCTTCGTTTTCTTCCTTTCTTCCCTTTTTGTTGTTGTTTGTTGTTTTGTTTTTTCAAGACAGGGTTTCTCTGCGTAGCCCTGGCTCTGTAGACCAGGCTGGCCTCAAACTCAGAGGTCCTGCCTCTGCCTCCCAAGTGCTGGGATCAAACGTGTATGTCACCACACCTGGCTATCAGTAACATTTCTGTGGAAAACTTTATTTTCCAAACCAAAATAAAATTAATGAGTAAAACACGTGGCACTGTTTTACACATTGTGAAACTTTTATGAATCTTTTTATGCAGAAATCACATGAATCCTCATGTCTCTTGGGGCATGTTAAAGCACTTAGGAAGCTCTAGAGCCCCCTTCCTGCCCTCCACCAATGGATGGGAAGTGCACACCTTTTTAGCTGCTTGCTGAATTGCTTTGATGCTGTGCCAGAATTGGTCATGCCAGAACTCTGACATGCTAACTGCGTGGGCCACTCTGAAGCCATTTCCCTGAATGTTGTCACCCCACTGCCCCTGGCTCCTCCTCTTGTACTTTTTTTTTTTTTTTGAGACAGTTTCTCTGTGTAGCTTTTGGAGCCTTTTCTGGAACTCATTCTGTAGCCCAGGCTGGCCTTGAACTCAGCCTCCCGAGTGCTGAGATTAAAGGTGTGCAACACCACCACCTGGCTCCTCTTGTATTTTGCAGGGATCCCCTTATACATGCATGACTTCATGTTGACATTGGAAAATACTGGTGCAGTGAATGTGTAGCAGGAAAGCCTTTCAATGTGAGGAAGTGATTAAGCCCATCACAGCATAGGCAAATATGGGAAAATTGTGATTTTTTTTTTTAAGTTTGAATCCCCCCACCCAAGACAGGATTTCTCTGTGTAGCCCTGGCTGTCCTGGAACTTGCTCTGTAGACCAGGCTGGCCTCAAACTCACAGAGATCTGCCTACTTCCCAAGTGCTGGGATTAAAGACATGCACCACTACTAACCTGTAGTTGGAAGTTTTCTGTTCCCCGCCCCCCCAATCTGCAGCCACTCAGACCCAAATAAATACACAGAGGCTTATATTAATTATGAACTGTATGGCCATTAGCTCAGGCTTATTACTGACTAGCTCTACACTTAAATTAATCCCTAATTCTTATCTATGTTTAGCCACATGGCTTGGTACCTTTTCTTAGTTCTGCCTTGTTATCTTGCTTCCTCTGTGTCTGGCTGGGGACTCCTGACTCAGCCCTTTTTCTTCCCAGAATTCTCCTCGTCTGTTTGCCATGCCTATACTTCCTGCCTGGCTATTGGCCAATCAGCGTTTTATTTATCAACCAATCAGATCAACACATATTCACAGCAACAGGCTCACTGCATTCATTCTTTTTTTTTTTTTTTTTTTTTTTGCTTTGTTTTGTTTGAAACAAGAGTTCACTATGTATCTCTGGTTGATCTGGAACTTGATATATAGACCAGGCTGGCCTCAGTCTCAGAGATCCGCCTGCCTCTGTCTCTCAAGTGCTGGGATTAAAGGTGTGCACCACCATGCCTGACATTGTCTCCATTATGTATACTTGGTGGCTAAGACTAAACACTGCTAGTTTATTTGGCGGTCTTTGCTACCTATCATCAACCAAAGCAGTTAGTTGAGCTGGTAACTCACACAGCTGTCTAATTCTTACTGATGCGTTCTTCAGTGGGGCTGGCCTCTTTCTTCCTCCTTCCCTCCCTCCCTCCCTCCCTCCCTCCCTTCCTTTTATTTTATTTTTTGAGAGAGTGCATGTAGTTGTGAAGAACAAACGTCTGCTGGCTGTGAACTTGATTAGTGTTGCGGTCAGTTCTGAGACACTGGCAGTTCCACCCATCATTGTTTCTGAACCATCTTGTGTCAACATGGTTCACAGGCATATCACTTCTTGGCGTTCTTGTGAAAACAGCGGTGACCTCCTAGACTGTCTGTTCTCCTAGACTTATGGGCCCAGGTCTCACTCTGAGAACTGTTGGTGTGTTTTTGTTCCCTGGACTGTCACATTTGTGCCATTTTCCCAGTTTTTGGTAAATCACTGACCATTCTGACAGTTATATATTGAATCACTTCTTCAAGTGAGTTTATTCTTTTTCCCCCAAAACAAGGTCTTGCTTTACAACCCAGACTAGCCTTGAAATTGTGGTAGCCCCCCTAACTCAACCCCCCAAGTGCCAGGATTAGGTGTGCACTGCCACACTCAGCTGGTTTATTTTCAAACACACTTAAATTTATTTGGAAGTGCATATGCTAAAAGTGCATATGTTAAAAACCCCAAAAAGAAAGCCTTGGGTGACCAGAACACACACATTTGCCTATGTCCATGTAAATTCAATAGAACATGAACTGCTTAGAAAAGAACATTCTAGATGCACCACTGCATTTTTGGCAGGGAAATCAGGCTCTTAGACCAGAGCCTAGGTTTTTAGGCAGCCAGTACTTTAGTTTGTGCTTGCCTACCCAAGGTTTAGCTGCATGGCATTCTGGGGCAGGAAGCTACTCCCTTAAAGGCTGCCACTGGGGAGGGTCTGTGCAAGGTTGCCTGGAGTGGACAGGTAAGATGGCGTCCTCAGTCTTCATGCTTCCTGTATTGCTCCTGAGTGTTGTCAGCGTTTGACCCTTCCATGTCCCCAGGTGCCTTACTGTTCTGTTGCTTTGAAAAGACACCGTGACTAAGGCAACTCTTATAAAAGAAAGCATTTAATTGGGCCTGGCTTACAGTTTCAGGGGCTTGGTCTATCCTCATCATGGCAGAGAGCATGGCAGCAGGCTGGAGAAGCAACTGAGAGCAAGGAGGGAGACAGACAGACAGACAGACAGACCTGAGCCTAGCATGGGCTTTTGAAACCTCAGAACCTACTCCCAGTGACACACCTCCTTCAACAAGGCCACGCCTACTCCTAATCCTTCTAATCCTATAAAGAGTTCCACTCCCTGGTGACTAAGCATTCAAATATCTGAGCCTGTGGGGGCCATTCTTGTTCAGACCACCACACCATGGCTCCTGGGTTGTCAGCCCAAGTACATTGCTTCCTGTGAGGAAGAGCTAGGGTTAATCTTTCTGTGCCAAATCCTGGACAGCTGGTCCTTGAACTTGCCTGGGGCGATGCGGGAATGAAGAAACAGCAGATAGACCCACAGGAAAGCTGGCCGGGCTGGCTCTGCTGGGCCAGCAGCACCGCTGCACAGCTCGGAAGCCCTGCTTACTTAGTCGTGCAGCACAAGGAGGAGCTTAGCCAGTTCCCCTGGGGGTCGCTCTGGGGCGTGGTCTCGGCTTGCCGTCAGCTGGGAAGAGGAAGCTGTGTTTGCTCGTTCCTGCACGCACTGTCAACATCTGCAAACTACAGAAAGACTGCCAATTCGGAGCCGAACTTGGAAAGGCTTTGACATCCCCGTGGGCCTGAGGCCTTAGGGTCCTTGGTGCTATGCCCATGTCAGTAATACACATCTGCTCAGGACTTCATCTGCTCCAGGGTTCTTCAAACACCTCTTCTTCTTCTTCTTCTTCTTCTTCTTCTTCTTCTTCTTCTTCTTCTTCTTCTTCTTCTTCTTCTTCTTCTTCTTCTTCTTCTTCTTCTTCTTCTTTTGGTTTTTCGAGACAGGGTTTCTCTGTGTACCTTTGCACCTTTCCTGGAGCTCACTTGGTAGCCCAGGCTGGCCTCGAACTCACAGAGATCCGCCTGCCTCTGCCTCCCGAGTGCTGGGATTAAAGGTGTAGCAGTAATCTTAAAAGTTCTTATTAATAAAATCAAACCTGAGAGCCAGGTATTGGGGTGAACACTGGAAGGTCAGAGAGACAGAACAAGCCACAGCTATCTCACCTCGCCGGATCCTCAGCTGGTTTTGTCTCCTCAGACTGGAGGCCTCTGAGTCCTCATCCGGAATGGGTCTCAGCTGAACTGTGTTGCTCCATAGCCTGAAAGCTTAACCAGTCAAATGCTTCTAGTTTCTGGTCCTCACGCCTTATATATCTTTCTGCTTTCTACCACCACTCCCTGGGATTAAAGGCTGGCTTTCTGGGATTAAAGGCGTGTGTCACCATGCTTGGCTATTTCCAATGTGGCCTTGAACTCACAGAGATCCAGAGGGATTTCTATCTCTGGAATGCTAGGATTAGAGGTGTGAGTGCCACCATTTTCTAGCCTTTGTATCTAGTGGCTGTCTGTTCTCTGACCCCAGATAAATTTATTAGAGTACACAATATTTTGGGGAACACAATACCACCACATAAAGGCGTGCGCCACCACCGCCCGGCTCTTCAAACACTTCTTAAGCCCTCACTGAGGGATGCTCTGAAGTCACTGGTGGAGGCACTGGTCTTCAAGCAGCATTCTTTGTCATGTCAGGGGACCCCAGTGTCTCCTCATGCTGCTGAGAGGCCCTGTGAGCATGTTGGTGGGTGGGGTCTTGGACCATTGCTTATTTTCTCACCTCCTATTCCCAACAGAAAGATAACTTGGAGATGATCAAAGCCCTCATTGTATTTGGGGCAGAAGTGGACACCCCAAATGACTTTGGGGAGACTCCTGCATTCATAGCCTCCAAGATCAGCAAACGTATGTGCTCTGCAATCTGGGACCAGAGTTGGGGGGGGGGGCTTAGGGACTGAAGGGGGAAGTCCCAGCTGTAAGGTATCAGACTGGCCCAGCTGCTCCCTGCTGAGTGGCCAGGAGCAGATGCAGCTCAAAGGGAGCCTCCTTCCCCAAAGACAGGGAACAGTAGATGCAGGCCCACCAGGGGCTTTGCTGAGCATGGTCCTCACCTCAGGGTGAGGGTGTTCCGGTCCCAGTGGGGGCGGGACCAGGTCCACAGCAGCAGAGCCAGCATAGGGTCATTGCATGTGCCATGCTTGTCCACATACACCCATGCTTCTTCAACGTGCTGGATGCATGCATAGACGCGCATGTGCATTGCCGCCCCGTCCACTCTGCTTAGCTCCAGAGGTACAGGAGGCAGCTTCCCTTCACAGAAGCCTACATCCCTCTGGAGGGCTTGCAGGAGTGTGGGTTAGCACGGGTGTGGCCCTGATGGTTTGACCTCTTCTCCCAGCAGAGAGCTCAGCCCCACCATCTGCCTAAACAACCTAGGTGGGCCCCTTTCCTCCTCCCTCCCCCTCCCCCTCTACCCCCCTTTCTCCTCTCTCCAGCTTTGCCCAGCCCTGGGTTTAGAGCCAACCCTACAGAAAAAGACATGGAGCCCAAGGTAGAAGCAGGCAAAAGTGCTAGTCATGGTGTCCTATCCCTGTGGCCGCTGTTCACCGGGATTGGTGCCACTGGCTGGCTCATCCCTCCAGGACTCTGCAGGGACAGACAGCCTTTGTCGGTTTTGAGAACTGATAACCATGGAGTTAGTTGCTTTGCATCACAGCTGGTGTGGAAGGAGAGATGGAATGCCCACAGGAACTAGGATGAGTCTGGCCTCCTCTTGCCATATCCCACAGTCCTCCTCGGCCCTTCCCTGGTACCAGGAGACTGCTGCCAGTCAGGGTAGTTGCCCCACACAGCCAGGTCACCTGCTAGATGGGGACCATGTGCAAAGAGGGGGTCTGACTTGCTAGTTGACACCATGTCTACCCTCTGCCATCTCTCCTTCCCAAACTGACAAGTGATTACCAGGAAGGCGCTCTTGAGTCTGCTGAGAACTGTGGGGGCCGACTACCGCTTCCCGCTCATCCAGGGGGTCCCCACGGACCAGAGCTCTGCAACAACACCTCACCCCCTCTTCTCCCTGGACAAAACTCAGCCCCCAGAGATCAGCTTAAACAGCCTAGGTAGGCCACTGCGTCCCCCCTCTCCCCAGCTCTCTCTGGGCCCTCAAATCCCAGCAGTCCCCGCTAAAAGGAACAAGGCTTCAGGGCAGAAGTAGTTGAAGCTGGGAGAGCCAAGCTTTATCAGCCAGTGTAGGCCACCAAATGACCCACAGATCCCTGAGGCCTACCTGGTCCCGTGGTCTACTGTCCCTGAGAGAATGCCCTGGACATGGGCTCAGGGTGGCCATTTCCTACGGTACCTCTCAGGTGGGCACTGCCACAGCTCTGGCTCCCTGGGAGGGAAGGGTGGATGGTAAGGTGCTGCTCGGCCACCTGGCTTCAACTCTCATTGTTTGCCTCTGTCTAGCACGAGACTTGATATGCCCCCTGCTGGCTCCTTGGATCACCTACAGGCTTTTGAGGTGGCCAAGAAGGCAGCATTTGCAGCAGGGCCTCACTGATGCCCTTGGAGACAGTCCCAGAGTAGATGGGGACCCTGTTAGGGCCTTCTGTGTTCTGGACCACGCAGGGACCTGGGATGTTGGGGAGCTAGATTCCGTAAACAGAACTGAGTCTTAGCCAGCCACACCTCTCTAACTGCGGATATAGAAACCCCAAGCCCAGCCCCTCCTGCCAACCTAGCCAGGCCTGGAGCTCTGGAGGGCAGAAAAGCCGAAATCCCTCAGCACCCCATCTTTCTCTCTCCATCTACAGGCAGGCAGTCACTCAAACCAGGCTGGATGGTAGGCCTGGGGTGCGGCAGTGAATGGGTAATGCCTGAGCCTAAAGAAGCGCTGAGCCTGCCCCCCCCCCATAGCTAGAGCTCTAAACCCCACCCCCTTCTCAAGCTGCACACCCAGGCATAGGCACTGCCCTGCACCCTGTCCCTGGCACCGTCTGCTGTCTTGCCAGCCCGTCTCCTGCATGTGTACCTTGCCTGCTCCGTGGCATGTGCCTGCTGAGGGAGGCATGCCGGTACCCACGCACCTTGCTGCCTTTAGCCTCGCTGCACAGTGGCTGTCAACCCAGTCATGCAGGGTGACTGGGGGGGTGGGGGGGGCTAGTGCACAGAGGAAGACTAGACTAGATGGAGCAGAGGGGCAGATCTGAGCCCAGAGGCATGGAGGAAGTTTAGACCTGGGACAAGGACAAGGGTGGTCTGAGGGGTGGCTGGGATGTTTCCATTCATTTGCGGAGTTGGCCCTGATCCGTGTCCCCAGGATAAAGCTCTTTTAGCTAAAGGACTGCGGTCGAGGCATGGGTGCTGTCAGCAGCGTTGGCTCTGACACAGCACAGCACACACCCGGAGGTCAACTTCAGGCTTGTAGGAGGGGTGAAGGAGCTTCTGGGAGCTAGCTGGACGATGGGAAGCCCTTCCCAAAGCAGCGGACTCCCTCCTCATCCCAGCTCACCTTTGCCTAGCAGGCCCAGGGCGTCTAGCTCAGCTTTATCCGGGAGCAGAGAGCCCCTCCTGGGGCGGGAGGGGGACCGTGGGAGGAGTGGAGTGTGAGTTCAGCCGTGGGGAGATATATAGCAGGATGGGGTGCAGTTCTGTTTGCTCTAGAGACCCATGGGGCCTGGGAGAGACCTGCTGGCCCCAGAGTGTCCTGCCCTGTCCCCACAGAGCTCCAGGACCTCATGCCCATCTCCCGAGCCCGGAAGCCAGCGTTCATCCTGAGCTCCATGAGGGATGAGAAGCGGACGTGAGTAGAGTGAGGGCCAGGCCGGGATGTGGGTCTTCCTGTGCCTCAGTGGGCTTGTTCCTCATGCCCACCGTGTGCTGGGGGGCCCTCTCCTAGCTTTATCAGCCAGTGTGCACAGTCATGGCAGAGACCAAGTCTTGGGAGCCTATGCCAGCTCATTCGTGACAGATGATGCCCCTCCAGAGACCAGGTCAGGGCCGTGCATCGGGCTCGAGCTTGGACTCATGCAGTGTAGTCTCATTGTCTTTTTCCTTGACTTCATGATTTGTGGGGAGAAGGTTGCTTGAACCCCTTCTGGAGAGATGCCTGCAATGTGCTTCCCTTCGCTGCTGGCCTCCCAACCTGCCTTCCTCCCTCCTCAGACTCACTGTTTCCCAGGCCCATCGTAGGAGGTAGGCCAGAGAGACGGAGCAGAGACAGAAATCAGAGCTTGTCGTCCAGAGGTGGAGTGTGAGCAAAGAATGGCTGCTTCAGGGCCACCACAGGGAGTTAGGGCCTGGGGCAGCTGTTCCAGCTGATCCTGCTGCCACTGGGTGGCCCTCCTAGTTTAATTTCTGCTACTGTAATAGAGCAGCAGGCAGAAGGCAGCTTGAGGGGAAAAGGAGTTTGTTTCATCTTAATATCCCAGGTGACAGCCCATCACCGTGGGAAGTCAGAGTAGGAATTTCAAACAACTAGTCACATCACATCTGCATTCGAGAGCAGAGAGAAATTGGTGTGCGCATGCTCACTTGCTTGTTTGTGCTCAGCTCGATCCTCTGCTTGTACAGCGGTTGGGACTCGCTGCCTAGGGAATGGCGCTGCCCACAGTGGCCTGGGCTCTTCCTCCCCTGCAGACTTGAACAGGCAACCCAGTGTAGGCAGTCTCTCACCAAGACGCTTCTCAGGTGATTCTCAGTTGTGTCAAGCTGACAGTTAAAGCCAGTAATCACAATGGCGTCCTTACAGGAAGTTATTAAAGCTGAGAAGAAGCCAGGCATGGTGGCACCTGTTTGTAAATCTCAACTCTAGAGACTGTGGAAGGAGGATTGTGAATTCAAGCCAGCCTGAGCTAGTGTGAGACTCTTGTCTCACAACACCAAAAAACATAACAAAATCATAAAACCGAGGGAAAATGAGCCTAGAAGGGAGGGTTGAGCATAGACTGCAATCATGCCAGGGCATGGCCATGGAGGCCTGGCTACTTGTGTTTTCTGCCATCTTTGAGACTAGGCTAGGCTGGGCAGGAGTGTACAACCTTAATAACACTGAGACATGACATTGTCACCTACAGAGTTCACACACAAGATTGTATTGTAATTGTATTATAACAGCAAAATTACACATGCGCACACACACACGCACGCACACACACACACATATCTTATGCTATGAGTCCGTTTATGATTACACTCATAGCTGTCCTCAGCCACGTACAGCTCCCAGGCTGCAGCTTGGCCAAGCCTGCTAGAGTGTTTGACTCAGAAGGCAAGCATGGGACTTCATGCCATCCTCTTCACTTCTGAGCCCCTTTCCAAGATAACGATAATAAAGACAGTAGAGAGGAGCCTCCTCAGAGGGGCTTGGGCCAGTGAGGTGAGCTAATGCTGCCTACCCTTCCCCAGTCCCAGCACAGACTTTCCTTTCTCCCTCCCACCTCCTCCCCTGATCCTCCCTTGAGGAGCGGTCCCTGGCCCCTTACCACACACTGACCCAGCTGGAGGAAACCAACCCTTCCTCCCCTTCCATGTTTACTTCCAACAGACTGGGTCAGGCCTGGAGCTGACCTGCTGAGCTGAATCACTGCTGTGGTCACAGAGCCCCGACCCTGCTCCCCACCCCACTTCTCATCCCACTTGCCCTCCTGTTCCTCACCCTGATCCCTACCCTGACCTCTACCTTGTTCCCAGCCTTCGCCCCTTTCCTGCCCTTCTGGCTCCATACGCAATAGCAAGTAGGCTCCAAGGCAGGCCCTGTAGCTTTGTTCCTGCGTCCCCTGCTGTGCAGAAGCTCAGGGGACGGGCCAAGAGTGCCCTCATGAGACCCTTAGGTCACTGCTCTCCTCACTGCAGCCATGACCACCTGCTCTGCCTGGACGGAGGGGGCGTGAAAGGCCTGGTTATCATCCAACTCCTCATCGCCATCGAGAAGGCCTCGGGTGTGGCCACCAAGGACCTCTTCGACTGGGTGGCAGGAACCAGCACCGGGGGCATCCTGGCCTTGGCCATTCTGCACAGTGAGCACAGCCTCTGGGGCATGGTGGGGTGGGCAGGGCAGGCAGAGTACAGAGCTGGTTTAGGAGGGTATTATGTATTAGTGGTCCTCGTCAACCCCCACACTCCCGCAAGACAACCGCACAGACCCCGCCAGCTGCTGCCAGTAGACACGCCTTTGAGGGTGGCATGGGCGTTTGGGGATAACGCGTGAGTCACAGGAGGCCAGAGCCCTGGGCTGCTTGGATAGCACAACTGTGGGAGTACCCAGGCCAAAGCATTCCCCTAGACTCTCAGTCCATCACCTCACAGGCCGTTGGCCTGCCTCCTTTGGTCTGGCCTTGCAGAAGTACAGGCATTTGTCTACCTGGAGGCTGCCACATAGGGTTAGTGTTACCATTCGAGTGGCCTGGGAGTGACTAGCTGTTACTGCTGGCTGACTAGACATTCCCAGAGGAGGGCTCAGCTGCATCCCTATAGGCCTTGTCCCTGGTCTCCACCTCCCCAAGTGGTACACCTTGCCTGGCTGTTGGTCAGAATCTCTTTTTGCTGAAGTACCTGTCAAAATCAGGATCCTAGTAACCCAAAGCCCTGGAGGCACCAGAAGAGGACACCTCCCTCCACCCTAAGAGTAGGCACCATGAGAGCTCATGGACTCTGAGGATGTGGAACTGAGTCTTGACTTCAGAAAGCTCCTGATGAGATAGGGATACAGGCACCTGGGCATCTGCTGGGCACTGGGGTGAGGCCATGGGGTCAATCTAGGGACTTTCAGGAATATGGGCACAGCCATCCCAGGGAGCTGTCGGCAGCCATTTCCTGTGGGGCTCTGAGAAGATAGTCTTCTACTGTTGGGAGCTGCTGGTATTTGGTCATCAGCGGTGATCTATTGGCAAATGCTTCATTGATGTGATGATGCTCACCATAGTTCCGTGGGGTCAGCCACAGGGAATCTGATGACCGGGAAGTCCTGCTGTACATCAGACCAGAGCCGGGGGCGGGCTCCAAGGAGTCAGCCCAGCTCTCCCCCGAGTCCCCCCTGGCCTGTGAAAGGAGAGAGCTGCCTCAGGACCTGCTCTACCCACAGTGCATGGGGGGTCTTCCTCCTGCAGAACAGGCAGAGGTGCCAGCCCATCTTCAGGTTGGAGGAGCTGTGGCAGGAAATGAGAAACTGCCCAGTTTAGCCTCAGACAGGCACAAGTCCTGCTTCAGCAGGCCCCCTGCTTGCACACCTTGAGGAGCTTGGGAGGTGGCTGGCACCTCCTCCCCATAGCCTGTCTGGCCTGCAGGCTCAGAGATAGTGCTGTTCCGCTTTTACTATGACAGGGAAATGGGACTAGTTTTTGTACAATTTTATGTCCTCAGAGCTCTTTTTAGTAATACAGATTTAGGTAGAGAACCCTGAAAAGGGGCTTTCTGCCCATGTGGGTAGGTTTTATAGAAGGGCCCGGAAGTTCGTGTTCCATTGGCCCTTTGGCAGGTGTACCCTTCACCACCTCCTGCACCCCCAAACCCACCCGTGCCTCCTGAGGCTTGCAGCTGTGTAGCATGCTGCCATCCCACAGGGGCCTTGCACACCACGTGGGGTCTCCCCAGCTCTCATCTTCTCTTCGTAGGTAAGTCCATGGCCTACATGCGTGGCGTGTACTTCCGTATGAAGGATGAGGTGTTTCGGGGCTCACGGCCCTATGAGTCGGGGCCCCTGGAGGAGTTCCTGAAGCGGGAGTTTGGGGAGCACACCAAGATGACAGATGTCAAAAAACCCAAGTAAGCCATGTTCCCGGCCTGCCCAAATCTGGGGAGCAGGACAGCCCCTCGTCCCGTGTAGATGAGAGGCTTCTCCTGAGAACATGGGGGACTGTGTGCGTGCATGGAGAGGAGAGTGGGAGGGCAGAGCTGGTGGCTGGAGCTTCCTGGAGAGAGCAGGCCTGCCTTCTCCAGGCCAGCCGGACAGCTTTGGCAGGCCTAGGGACTCCTTAACCTTCCGTGGGCATTGTCACCCCGTCCATGCTTGTTCCCTGTTCTGTCACCTGGCATCTCTGCTGGACCAGCTCCGCAGTGCCCGTGGAGGGGCAGGAGGAGGAGCACCTCTCCAGAAAGGCTGGAGAGAAGTAAGCTAGACCGCAGCGGGCAGGGAAGCTGCTGAAGAGGCCGCAGAAGAGCCTGCAGCATGCTGCAGCTGTGAAGACGGGCTTGCAGCATGCTGCAGCTCTGAAGACATGTGCCTGCAGCATGCTGCAGCTCTGAAGACATGTGCCTGCAGCATGCTGCAGCTCTGAAGACATGTGCCTGCAGCATGCTGCAGCTCTGAAGACATGGGCCTGCAGCATGCTGCAGCTCTGAAGACATGTGCCTGCAGCACGCCCATATTCTTGGCCAGGCTATGAGCTTAAAAAGACAGGAGTGTGCCAGCCTTGTTCTCTGCAGCCCTGGCCTCTAACGCAGACAGGCCACTGAACAGTGTCTGTCACCCTCCTGAGTGACTAGGAGCAAGAGAAAGGGGACTGCCTGGAGGAAGTGGAGTGTAGGCAAGGCCCAGCAGCCTAGGGTTTGTTTTTTTCCAGCAGGGGGCTTGTTTCTTCCTTCTTTCTTTTTGGTTTTTTTGAGACGGGCTCTGTTGCATAGCTCTGGCTGTGGGGTATTGTCTTGATTAATGGCTGATGTAGAGGGGCACAGCCCCTCCAGGAAGGTGGTGTTGAGTTACATGAGAAAGCAGTCTGAGCAAGTCAGTAAGCCGCGTTCCTCCATGTTCTCTGCTTCAGCTCCTGCTCCAGGTTCCTCCCTGACTTCCCTGAGAGCTGTAAGCTGAAATAAACTCCTTCCTCCCCAAGTCGCTTTTGGTCATGGTGTTTATCACAGCAATAGAAACCTTCACTAAGACACATAGTATATTGAATTCTGGAGTTCATTTGTTTGAGTTTGGAAGACCTCCCTATGAGAGTGGAACGCTGCAGCGCCCACTATATTACTATTTCAGGACCTATGTGGCCTTTTATGTCTTTCAGCGTCTGTTTTATGAAGTTGGGGGCTCTAATATTGGCACACAACTGCTGTCTGTGGCTCCCCTGGAGGCGTTGGGTCTCTTCTGTGTGGTTCTGCCGGGTGCCTGCCTGCTGGATGTTGCTGCCCAGCGTTAGATGCTCACATGTACCACCTGGTTCTTCTGGTGGGCCTGGGTGGTGTCTGCCAGCCTCTTTCTTTGGTTTTAGAATCCGGAGTCATCGTTCTGACTTTTGCCTCTCTAGTTCGTCCCCCATCGCCCGTCTCTCTCCTTGTGTGTGCGTTTCCTCTGCACATAAGTTAAGCCCATATTAAATGCATGCTTATCTCCTCTAGATCTTTTAACTTCTCTTGCATTTTCTTTTTAAAATTGTTAACATTGCTTTTAGAGACAGGCAGAGACAGACAGACAGAGAGAGACAGGCAGAGAGAACAGAGGTCAGAGAACAACTTTCAGGATGCTCTCCTTCCACCACGTTGGTTCAGAGGCTCGGTCTCAGGTCGTCAGGACTTGCAGCCAATGCCTTTACCTGCTGAGAGCTAACCAACCAGCCCTCTCTCAAAAATTTTCCCCCTGTTTTCTTTTTCTTTGAGACAGAGTTCTTTATATAACCCTGGCTTTCCTGGCAGACTGGACTCGAACTCACAGAGATCCACCTGCCTCTGCCTCCCACGTGCGCTGCTATACCTGCTTTCTGCTGTTCGATCTCCTTGTGTTGCCATCGGGAGAATGTCTTACCTGTTTTTCAGTCCACTAATCTCTCTGTTGCTTTATTATTTAGCCTCTCTGTTGATTTTTTAAAGAATGTTCACGAACATAGACAGATGGGTGTGTGTATACTCTTGCTCCTGAAACACTCTTTGGTCTTCAGGGTCATTACCAATAACCTCTGTCCCCTGGAAATATCCCAGGGCTTGCTCCGCAGTCCCTGCTCAGCGCCAGTGCTTGCTCAGTGTGCCTCCAGCATGGCAGACAGCAAGGCTGTTACCAGCCTGCATTTGTTGTTAGCTGTCCCGCACATAGCTGCGCTGGGTCTGCTGCAGCCTGGGCGGGGGTTTGGCGGTCTCTAGTCTGCCTTGACTCAGGGGGGGTCTTCCGTCACTGAGCTCTGTCCCAGCTCTCGTGGTGACTTCTCCTGTGTGCCCTGCCCTATTTCTCTGTTTACTGTCTGCACTGTTCTTGGTGTTGAAAATGAGATTCTTTAAAACTCTGTAGGAATAGCCCCTTCCTACAGAGGGCTTCGTGCCGTCCCCCAGGTGTGCAGACTTGTCACCGTCTCTGCCACCTGCATGGGATTGTTGTCATGAAAGCGTTGTGATTTTGCCCAGATGATGTGAGCACCAACTGGAAGTTCTCAGGCAGGCCAGCCGCACATTCTCCATCCTTGGTCCATTCTAGGGTTTCTTTTCCCTGTGACCTCCAGGGTAAGGAAGGTGCATGCTGGGGCTGGAGAGATGGCTCAGGAGTTAAGAGCATGGGCTGCTCTTGTGGAGGACCTGGGTGTGTGATTCCCAGAACCCACTTGGCCGCTCCCAGCCATTTGTAACTGCGGTCCTAGAGGCTCCGATGTCCTCTCTGGTTCTCTGTAGGTGGTGACACACATGTGCACAGACATGCATGCAGGAGAAACACCACACACAGAAGAAAGAAAAATAATTAGGTTGTTTGTTTGTTTAGAGACAGGGTTTCTCTGTGTAGTTTTGGTGCCTGTCCTGGAACTCACTCTGTAGACCAGGCTGGCCTCGAACTCACAGAGATCCACTTGCCTCTGCCTCCCAAGTGCTGCAATTAAAGGTGTGCACCACCTGGCTAAAAATAATAAGTTTTTTAAACAAAGGGGCGCGTTTGTGTCTGGCCTGTTTTTATCCTGGGAGTATAACCTTTTGGAGTCCCAACCCAATATAGCAAGAGTCCCCGTTCGACCTCATCTTTGGTGGGCTTTTGCCCTCCTTTATTGTCAGCTGCCCTGTCCTTTTGAACAGTGTTTATTTTTCACTGTGTATGTGGTGTATGCCCATGTGTGGGGGTGCCTCCCTGGTGCTGGAGTTACAGGCAGTTATGAGCCTCCTGACATGGCTCCTGAGAACCAAACCTGGGTCCTCTGTAAAAACAGGAAGCACTCTTAACCACTGAGCCTTCTTCTCAGCTCCTCTTAGGCTTTTACGATCAAAACCGGGGGCTGGAGGGACGAGTCAGCGGTCTTCCAGAGGACCTAGGTTCAATTCTCCTCATTCACTGACACAGTGTGCTGCTCTTGCGGTTAGATCGCCTCTGTAACAAGCTGTACAGGGCGATTAGCTGCCGCCGCCGTCACCGCTGAGAGCTCCTGCAGGATGAACTTCCTCTCCGGCTGGAGCTCCCGGGACCAGGGCTGTGCAAAGATCTGAACGCACTCTAGTTTGTAAGGGTGTCTGCCCCTTTGTGTCCCAGGATTAGGAGGAGCCTTCTTCCTTGTTATTTTGTGTGTGTGAATGTTTGTCCTGCACGTGTGTCTGTGCACCACTTACGTGCCTGGTGCCTGCAAAGGCCAGCAGAGGGCATCAGATCCCCTGCGCCTAAAGTTCTAGATGGTTGTGAGCCGTCCTGTCGGTTCTGGGAATCGAACTCAGGTTCTCTGAAAGAGCAGCAGGTGCCCTTAACTGCTGAGCTGTTTCTCCAGCCCCCCCACCCCATACACACATCCTGGGTGAGGGGAGGCCTTTTATAATGGGCTGTTGGAATGACAGAAGAAATGAAAGGAAGGTGTCAAAGGTCACAGTGGGGACACACCCCCCACTCCACCCCCACGCAATGTCCTGGAGCTGCAGTCTGCTCACTGCTCTCAGGGGCCCTTCAGAGGGGAGCAGTCACACCTGTTGTGTGTGTTTTTTTTTTAAGATTTATTTATTTATTATGTATACAGTGTTCTGTCTGCATGTACCCCTGCAGGCCAGAAGAGGGCACCAGATCTCACTACAGATGGTTGTGAGCCACCATGTGGGTGCTGGGAATTGAACTCAGGACCTTTGGAAGAACAAGCAGTGCTCTTAACCTCTGAGCCATCTCTCCAGCCCCCCACACCTGTTGTTTTAACAGCTGACAGGGTGCTGGAGGCCCTGCCCTGAGCCTTACTTCCCTTGTGTACCCTGTGTCTTGGCACTCCTGCCCCCAGTAAGTGCCACCTCAGTTGTTCTTCAGTGCCATGCCACCCTCGGAGTCAGGAGTGACGCTTTATGGCAGCTGGCTTGCCGATGGACAGTGACGTTGTCCCAGTCATCTAATAACGGGTGCTGCCATTGGTGGCTGTGTGGCCTGTCTCCTGCCCTGGTGACCTGGGGTGGATTTCCAGAATGGGTTATTGGAGAGAGGGAAACGCCAAAGTCCCTCCGTGAAGCCACCCAGGTCCACGGGAGATGTCTGTAGGAGGACAAGGAGAAGCCCACTTAGAGCAGGGGTCCAGGGCATAACCTGGCGAGGAGATGATGGGTGTCTGGGCCAGCTCTCCTCTGTCCTCCCTACAGGGTGATGCTGACGGGAACACTGTCTGACCGGCAGCCAGCGGAGCTCCACCTCTTCCGGAATTACGATGCTCCAGAGGCCATTCGGGAACCTCGCTTCAACCAAAACATTAACCTGAAGCCCCCAACTCAGCCCGCAGGTCAGAGCCGTGTATCTGATGTGTCTGTGAGAAGAGCTAGCCGAGGCTGGTGGGGATGGGGGGTCACAGACCAGACACTGGACGCCCTCCCCACCCGCATCACTGCCCAGGTCTTGGTTGGCTAAGGGCAAGCGTTGCTGGAGGCCGTTAGGCCTCGGAGAGTTCAAGAGGCCCCTGGAATCCACAGTGACAGACAACCTTTCATCAGGATGGCAAGACCCAGCAGCAAGGCCCTATGGGTCCTGTTTCTAGAGACTTCCTAGTCCCCCTCTTCCTGTACTCCCCCCTGCACCTGAGATCTGAAGGGACAGGTCTGATGTCATTGAGCCCCCCTCTTTTCCCACCCCTAGACCAGCTGGTATGGCGGGCAGCCCGGAGCAGTGGGGCAGCCCCAACCTACTTCCGGCCCAATGGGCGCTTCCTGGACGGTGGGCTGCTGGCCAACAATCCCACACTGGATGCCATGACTGAAATCCATGAGTACAATCAAGACTTGATCCGCAAGGTGAGAACCCTCTCAGGTCAGTTTGGACGTGACCATACACTGCTTCGATACGTGTCCTCGCCCGTTCGTACAACACTCTGGCAGCAATCATATCTCACACAGAGCCTATCTGACGGGCAGTGTCTGTGCTGGGAGACTTGTGGTCCCATCCACTCTGAGCACAGAGAAGGCTGTGATCAGTGGCCCGCACCCGATGTTAGTGGGGAGGGCAGTGTACATCTGCCACCACCCAGCCAGGACACACTCGCCTTGCAGCGCTTACAATCCTGTTGGAGAGTCTCCTGTATGTGTCAGTTCTGGGAGAGCACCCTGCAGAGGCAGGAGGAGGACCGTGGGGGAGGACGGAGGTCTGGGGAAGGACTCCTGAACTGGGCACCCATCCTGAGGCCCAGGGCAGTGCAGAGGCAGTGATCCAAGGGCAGGCCGTGGCCCTTACCCAAGTTGTTAGAACAGAGTAACAAGGCCCGTGTGCCAAGGGAGGTAGAGTAGTACCATGGCTGCGCCGATGCTGCCTCAGTTTCCCGACCTTCAGCTGGTAGCGGTGCCTGTCGGAATGCCCTGGGGACTCGGGATGCCGTGGTCTGTGTGATGCTCAAAGGGCACCTAGCCAGGTGTCCAGTGCCGCCTTCCAGTCCCGGAAGTCCCAGCGCAGCCCCGGAGCACTGATATGCACCCCCGGCAGATAGAGTGGGTTCCCGCAGGAGATCAGGCAGTCTCAGGCACGTCCAGTAGAAGTCAGGGCCTATGAAGGATGAGGAGTCGGGGTCCCTGAGTGAGAAGGAATTCCATCAGGGTCACCCAGCATGGTTGAGCAAGTCCAAGGCGGCCTCCATCAGCTCAGCCTCAGCACCTCCCCCACCTCTTCTGTCCTGATGGGGTGGTTGTCATGCCTACACCAGCTGGCCCAGGGAGCGGCTGCAGGGGCCGTCCAGGATTCAAATCTGGGGTGCTCTTGCTCACGGCCTAGTCTCTGCCCCTCACAGCCTTGCACCTGGCCTTGGCCTCTCTCTGACCCACCGATTCCTACCCGTGGAAATTCCCTCTGACTACCTTTGTCCTGCTCATCACAGGGCCAGGGCAACAAGGTGAAGAAACTCTCCATAGTCGTCTCTCTGGGGACAGGAAGGTCCCCTCAAGTGCCTGTCACCTGTGTAGATGTCTTCCGCCCCAGCAACCCCTGGGAACTAGCCAAGACCGTTTTTGGAGCCAAGGAACTGGGCAAGATGGTGGTGGACTGTGTGAGTCACTATCCTTTCCTGGGCCCTGTTCCCTCAGGGTCTCTACCTCTGGCCAACGCCTCCGCACGGCTGTGTCGTCCCTGTCCCTGTCTCCTCTGGAGACAGCCCAGACTCAGTCTCCAGGCTGACCGGGTCCCACCGGGTTTTCAAACGTTCTTTGACTATCATCTCTGTCTCCACACAGCCATGTGGAAGGCCAGAATGCATATGGACGAAATCTGTAACTGGGAGGAGGGGGTGGCCCTCGGTCACTACACTCATTGCCATTCAGAGATCCTGAATGGATTCTGCCCAGCGAGGCCAGGCACTGAGGCCCAGACAGACCTGTTCAGAGTCACTCCGCTAATAAATGGCTAGAACCCAGGGATCTCGGAGGGTGGGTAGCAGGGCACTGTGGCCTGGCCTTATGGGGACTGCTTCCCTCAGTGCACAGATCCAGATGGTCGGGCCGTGGACCGGGCCCGGGCCTGGTGCGAGATGGTCGGCATCCAGTACTTCAGGTAAGGTTCCGTATGGCCTGACCCCCCCCCAGGCCTGGTGAGCCTCACCTACCCCATCTCACCAACAGAGGTCCCTGCCCCTCAGGTACGACCTGAGACTCATTGACACACATGCCCGCCAGCCCTTGATGTGGTCTTTCCCAGCACCAGGACAGTACTCTGTTCCCCAGGCCCTCCCCAGCCCAGGCTCTTGTCCCCACCCAGGCTGAGCCTCCTGGGTAACCCTCTCCTCCTTCCTCCCGACAGACTGAACCCCCAACTAGGATCAGACATCATGCTGGACGAGGTCAGTGACGCGGTGCTGGTCAACGCCCTCTGGGAGACAGAGGTCTACATCTACGAGCACCGGGAGGAGTTCCAGAAGCTTGTCCAGCTGCTGCTGTCGCCCTGAGCCCAGGCCCTGCTGCCAGGGATGCACCAGCACACTGAGGGCCAAGCGGGGCCGGGCAGCTAGCTCCGTGTCCACCTGAGGACTGGCCTCAGAGCACAGACAGGTTCCCCACAAGGCACCTCTCCTGACCCTTCTGCACTTTGCCACTCGAGGCTGAAAGCCTGGAGTTCCCTCAGCCCCTTTAGCCGACTGTGAAGGACAAACCAGCTCCGTCAACTGCCCCACATATAAGATACACGTGAGACCAACACTAAGGTGCCCAGTGTGCCCAGAGGGTCCTCCCAAGTTCCCTGGCCACTGCAGCCCACCCCTTCTTCCCACTTCCTGAAGTCAGAGACTAGAGAAACGGGATTCCACCTCATCATCTGGTGAAGTCCAGGCTATTGAAATCCAGCCCTGTTCGACTTTGCCCCTCTGCACCTGCCAGCCACCCCACCTTAATTCAGCCCTCCCAGCTCCCAAAGGTCGATCCTGTGCGTGCTCTCTTCTCTGCAAGGAGAGAGGGGAGGGGCTGGGGCCGCCTCAGCTGTGAAATAAACGGGTTTAGACCCAAGTCCACCTGTGCAGTGTGTGCCATAGTGTGCGTGTGGCCTGTCCCCAACCCTGCTCCTTCAGACATGATCGGTACAACCTCTCCTCTGGCCCTGATAACAGGCCAATAGAGTAGGCAGAGTTAGTGCCAGGCCCACCTGCCCAGGTGAGCCTGTGGGAGCCTCATTTGAGACTTGGCAGGGGCAGAAGGTCTGGACAAAGGGCTGGGTGGTGGGAGAAGAGGATCACACTTCTGCCACAGGTCTGTGGGACTGGGGTTCATGTCATCCCTCCTCTGGCGTTAGGAGGTGGGGAATTAGGGCTAGGGGCGGGGAACTCAGTGGTGAAGTACTTGCCCGGTATATATGAGGCTGTGGTCCATCCCTGGCACGGGGGCCAGGGTCCCCCCCAAGGCGTCGGGTCCCAAGCAGAGCAGAAGCCTGTCAGAACAGACAAGTCCTCCACATGGGTTTACCTCCAGGGTGCCTCAGCTTGCTCTGGCAGGAGGGTGTGTGGTCCAGACCTATAGGGTGGGCAGGGCTATATAAAGACAGATGAAGGCCTGGGGGCTCCCGGAGGTGACCTGGGAAAGTGGCTCATCCACGCATGCCCACCAGTCCACGCCCAGAGGGTAAATAATTGAAGGGCAGGTCACAGGAGCCTGCCTGCGTCACAGGATGCCTTCCCTACAGGGTCTGGTTACGCCCCAGATCACATTGACATCCCCCCCGGCTGGTGAATAATTAAGCAGCCACCTTCTTCCAGCCAGGACTCCATCTGCAGGTCCCACTCTCCAGCTTCCTTGCTGCCCACTGCCCGGGAGGCACAGCACGGGGCACCGGGAGAGACTGACTCCAGCCCTGCCAGGGCCACCCGCCTCCTCGGTGCCAGCGCCACCTTCCATGGCTCCCGAAATGGACCAGTTCTACAGGTCTACCATGGCCATCTACAAGGTGAGCCCATGGGCCGTGGCCAGCATGGAGAGGCCAGGCTGGCTCCAGGGCAGAGGGAGAGAGCCTAGGCTGGGCTAAGCTATAGGTGTGGGAGTGTGGATCCTTGGGATTTGTCTCTAGGACCCTTCCCATGCACACCTGGCACACCCTCCCCTGTGAGGTAGGAAACAGCCAGCCTGCTGGAGAGATGAGAAACCGAGCCCACAGAGGTTAGAGAGCTTGTTCGAGGTCAGCGAGACGCACCGCTGGGATTGGAGTCAAAGCCCAGTTCAAAGCGGCAGGCTTGCCTCCACTGCCCAGGGTGTTTCCCAGCTGGCAACGGCCCGGGTGGGGACCCGACCCCATCATCGACCCCAGGGGTCTTTTTTTGAAAAAGGCAGTGTGCAAGGTGATGTCAGCAGCCCCAGAATCTATTCTGGTGAGGCCGGGGCACAGGACGGGCTGAGCTGTGCCCAGCGGGGTGGCAGCCGATAGACAGGCTTCCTTCAGCCAGTGAGACCAAGAGAACTCTGAGGTTGGTCGTGTCAGGCGGGAGCAAGCCTCCCTGGGGCAGGCGTGTGACAGAAGCTGTCTGCAAGGGACTCCTGGCACAGGACTGAGGCATCTGTAGGAGGGAGCCAGGGTTCTGGTGGCCTCAGAGGTCAAGGTGGGCTTCCTAGGGCTAGGTACTTAGGTTCATCTCTCCTTTCCACCACTATGGCCTGCATCCCTTGCCCTCGGGTCCAGAGCATCATGGAGCAGTTTAACCCTGCACTGGAGAATCTCGTGTACCTGGGTAACAACTACCTCCGAGCCTTCCACGGTGAGTGTCCACCCTGGGACTCAGCCCCTGCTGTCACTGAGGCTGCATCCCACTGCTTAGCACTCCTTCTTGGCTGCCGGGCTCACCCTCAGCCCTCAGTGCTACAACCCACCTGCGTTCCACACACTCCTAGACCCTTTGCACACAGCCCGCTCCTCGCTAGGCGCTCTGCCCTTAGCTTTCCAGTACACCCACCCGCTCCTCCCTGAGCACACAGGTGCCCGCCACCCTCCTTCCCTCCCACGGGATGCACAGGAAGGTCTTCCTCAGCAGCAGACAGGGCAGGCGCCTCTCTGTTCTCTGGCAGTCTCAAGCTTCACACATCACCCGAGGGCACCTCTCCCCATCCCACCACAGCCCAGCGTGCCCTCCGCACCATCAGGGTAGCACAGATTGAGCGCTGGGCCTGAACTCTCGCCTCTCCTGCAGCTCTCTCCGAGGCGGCTGAGGTGTATTTCAGCGCCATCCAGAAGATTGGGGAGCAGGCCCTGCAGAGCTCCACATCGCAGATCCTGGGTGAGTCTCTGTCCTCTTGACCCCACCCCCACCCCCACCCCCCAGCCTCTGCCTACTGTTCCAGCCCAGGGTCCTTTACCTGTGATTGTTGGTTTTTGTTTTTGTTTTTTGAGATAAGATTTCTCTGTGTAGTCATGGCTATTGTGGAACTCTCTCTGTAGACCAGGCTGGCCTCGGACTTAAAGATCCGCCTGCCTCTGCATCCCAAGTGCTGGGATTAAAGGCATGTGCCACCACACATGGTTTACCTGTGTTCTTATTGTCTCTTCAGGTCTAGACCAATGTGGCCCGCACTCTGGGGCCTCCTTCTGCCCATGTGCCTTCCTAGAAGCCCCCACCTCACCACAGGCCTGTGGCCAGTGCTCAGAGCCCCATCTCTCCTGCATGTACCCCAGTCCTTCCCTATCCGTCCCTATAGACCAGAGTTACCAAGTCCTGAGTCAGAGCCATGTGTGAAATCCTTGGACTTGGGTTCCCAGTCCAGCCAGGAATGTCCTGACTGGCTTCTGGCAGGAGGAAGGCAGATGGAGCAGGCTCTCCACACTAAAGGCAGCCCTTCTTGCCTCCAGGTGAGATCTTGGTTCAGATGTCGGACACTCAGCGGCACTTGAACTCAGACCTGGAGGTGGTGGTGAGTATCAGGCCCCGAGGCCAGAATCACTCAAGCAGATGGGCTGCGCTTCGAGAATGAGGGCCCAGAGGCCGAGGAGATAGGCTCTGGTGGAAAAGAGCTGGCTGGGCAAGCCCGAGGGCCTCAGGTCAGACCCCCAGTACCGATGGAGAAGTCCAAGCGTTGTGGCACACGCCTGTAATCTCAGCACCGGGGAGATAAGACCGGAAAATTCTGGGGCTTGCTGGCCAGATCGTCTTGTGAGTCAGCGGGCTGTAAGTTAGCGAGAGACCCTGCAGGGTGGCAAGCCATGAAGGACGACACCGGCTGTCACTCTGTAGCTTCGCATGCATGCACACACACGTGCACATGCCCCCCACATATAGACACATACAAACCTGCGCATGCATACACCAGGGAGGGAGAGAGAGAGAGAGATCTAGGGACGACCTCTTAGGCTCCACTGGCCCTTGACAACATGGAGACAAGTTGGCCTGGTCAAGCCTCAGCAAGCCCAGCTGCCGCCACCTTTTCTGTCCTGTTGTATCAAGGAGCTGAGTCTCGGGGTCTAGGTGTCCTTGCCCACAACTCTAGAATGAGCAGAGGAGCTGGGAAGAGAAAGGTCGACTGCACCAGGCCCAGGGCATAGTCCCTCCCCACCCCAGCTCCTCCCTCGACCTCCCTAGTTGCAGCCGTGGGGTTCTGACTATGACATCCCAAGTATAGGAGCCACCACGCCTCCCTCGCCATCAAGAGCAAATACAGGCACCTCAGCAAAGGCCTCAGGCCCGGCACACCCAGCAGCCCTGTCCACTCCGGAGTCCCGGCGCTGCTACCCTGAGCAGCCGGCCCTCTGCACGTGTGGTCATGGTTGCTGTCCTGCTGGTCTCGTGGCCTGGGACTGTCAGCCCTTCCTCCTGCGGCCTGGCACGGGTGTCCCTTCCCCCAGCAGGTGCCATCCACCCTCCCTTCCTGGTGCCAGCAGATGCCTCTGTTTGCTCCCTAGCACATGAAAGTGAAGGCAGGAAGCTGGTTCAGGCTCAGAGCCTGGCTCCAGCACTGGCTGGCTTTGGTGCCCCTGGACTCTGGACCTCAATTTACCTACCTTAAAAAAAAAATGGAGATAATCACATTTCCTGATAGGGTTCTCTGGAAGAGGAGGAGGTAGAGTGAATCAAGGTGAAGCTGTTTCCTAGGCCTGGGGACGTAGCTCAGATGGTAGAGCTCTTGCCTAGCGCACATGAAACCCCGGGTTCAATCCCAGCACTACATAAAATGGGCATGGTGGGGTAGACCTAGAATCCCAGCACCTGTGAAGTAGAGGCAGAAGGATCAGAAATTCAAGGTCATGCCCGGCTGCATAGTGTGAGACCCTGTCCTTTTTTTGTTTGTTTGTTTTTTGAGACAGGGTTTCCCTGTACAGTTTTGCGCCTTTCTGGAACTCACTTGGTAGCCCAGGCTGGCCTTGAACTCGCGGAGATCCGCCTGGCTCTGCCTCCCAAGTACTGGGATTAAAGGCATGCGCCACCACCGCCAGGCCAGACCCTGTCTTAAGAAACCATTTTTTCTGGCAGGGTGAGAGAGCCCTGGGTTCCTGAGCCGGGCTGTGGGCTAATGAGATCTTAATTTGCCTATGTCTGCTCCTCTCCGCTTCAGGACCCGCAAAGGCAGGGATCTGCTTTGCTCTGTGGCTCCAGGTCCTGTGGGCTCTAGGTAGGGCTTCCCCCCGGTGTGGAGGGAGAGGGGACCTTGGGAAGGGAGTGGAGCTTGCTAGGTGGAAGAGAGATGGAGAGAGCTTCCCAGAGGGCACAGCAGCAGGCAGAAGCAGACCTGAGTCTGGAAGCCAGGCAGAGTGGAGAGGTGGGTGTGCCCTGATGGTGACGAGGCCTCGGAAGACTCAGAAGGGGATCTAGACTGGCAGTCCCTGCTTTCCGTCTTGTGGGGGACTGCATGTTAGGATGTTCTTTGGGGCTCTGTTTGACACAGAGATCAGTTTTCCCGGTGGGAAATATCTACGGTACTATGCATGGCGGAATAGCACTTGTGGCACCAGGACTTCATGGACACTTGGTAGCACAGCCTTCAGCCCCCAGCACATGCTTGGACTTGTCGTCGGTTATGGACCTTGGCTCTGGGTGTCTCTGTGCTTCACCCGGGCTGGGCAGGGACAAGTGTCACCCAGGCCCACTCTGTAAGGAGAGCTGCCTCTCCAGGTACCAACATCTTGGCTGTGATAACTGGGCAGGGCCCCCAGCCAGAACCACACCAAGTAGAGCAGCACCACAAGCTGACTCTTTGGTGCTCCGGTCCCTACGGATCCTGGGCACTGTTGAGGTGGCTGGGACACAGACTGAAATCTCGCCCTCCCACAGAGGGGCGAGACCAAACGGCTTGGCCAGGGACCCTGGGTGTCCCACAGTAAATCCGCACTTCGTGCTAGAGAAAAAGGGTACAGGGCAGGGAGTGTCTGAGGGGCTGCAAAGGAAGCCATGCTGAGGGGGGGGGTTGAGGAGAGCCTGGGAGAGCTGTGGAAGCCCCCCAGGGGCAAGGGACCCAGGCTCCTGCAGGCATCAGGAGCCAGCAGATCAGCCAGTAGCAGGGCCGTGGTGGCCGTTGCTCTCGGGAAGGGGCACCGTCAGCGGCTCTTGGGTGAAAAAGAGACAGGCTCACAGGCTCTGGCTTAAATTTCTTTAAAAACTTTTTAAAATTTCAAAAGTAAAACTAAGTACAGCATATCACACCAGACATGTTAGTACGGAACGTCTCGTGATAAGATGGCCCAGCCCAGCGTCAGCATTAGCTCCCAGGTCTAGAACGCAGTCTGTCCCTAAACCCCAGCCCTGGGGGGCCCCTCTTGTGTACCATCAAATTCACAGCCTCCACCCCCCTTACCCTCACAGTAGTGGGTGTCTAAGCTGGCACTTCTTCCTAGTTTGTCCCCCAAATTCGATCCCAAGACCTAGAATGTGAGGTTGTTCTTTGTAAAGACAGGGTCTCTCTGCATAGTCCTGGCTATCCTTGAACTCGCAAAGATCTTTCTGCCTCTGCCTCCTGGGTGCCAGGATTAAAGGCATTCGCCACCTCACCCAGCCTTCGGTGAGATTTCTTCAGGCCTTTTTTAAACCTGCTGACTCCTCTCCATTTGTATCCTTTATTTCCTTTGGCTGATGAACGCCTGGGCCCGTTGGTCTGGCCCCCTAACTCCTGGGGGGTCTCTGACGTGCTCCTGGCTCAGTCTGGTGGATTCTTCTGGCTTTGGGTCTTTCACCCTAGGCTTGATCTGGGTCCTTCTGTTGGGGGCACCCTGCTGTGTAGAGCCATTTATGAATGAATGGGGTTCCCTAGCACTGCCAGTTCTCTGGGGGGGCATGGCTACCTGAATATGTCTGTCTTAGTTGGGGCCACTATTACTATGAAGAGACACCGTGACCACAGCAACTCTTACAAAGGCAAACATTTCATTGGTGCTGGCTCACAGTTTCAGGGGTTTAGTCCATTATCTTCATGGTGGTGTGCAGGCAGACATGGTGCTGGAGAAGGAGCTGAGAGTTCCACGTCTTGATCCACAGGCAACAGGAAGTGAACCGTGTGTCCTGCACTGGGTGTGGCTTGAACATATGAGACCTCAAAGCCCACCTCCACAGTGACACACTTCCTCCAACAAGGCCACACCTACTCCAACAAGACCACACCTCCTAACAGTGCCACTCCCTATGGGCCAAGCATTCAAACACATGAGTCTGTGGGGCCATCCTATTCACACCACCACAATGTCTATAGAGAGATGCTTCCTCTCTCTATGTCTACCCACCATGTGCCTCACATTGCAGAAGGCAGAAGAACACCTCGCTGCCCTCCCCTCCCCTCGGGTCTCAAGACAATGAGTCCCTCCCCCATCTTCCTCTGAAGATGACCCAATTATTAAAGTACATGAGTGTATGTCTGAGTGGGGTATATTCATGTGCATGAAGTTGCCCGTGAAGGCCAGAGGAGGGCATCAGAGTCCCTGATGTTGGAGTTAGAGGCACTTGAGAGCCGCTCAGTGTGGATGCTGGGAACCGAACTCTAGTACTCTGCAAGAGCAGTATGTGCTCTTAAAGGTTGAGCCATCTCTCCAGTTTTAATTTGATTTTTAAGAAAGATTTATTAGCCGGGCGGTGGTGGCGCACGCCTTTAATCCCAGCACTCGGGAGGCAGAGGCAGGCGGATCTCTGTGAGTTCGAGGCCAGCCTGGGCTACCAAGTGAGATCCAGGAAAGGCGCAAAGCTACACAAGAGAAACCCTGTCTCGGAAAACCAAAAAAAAAAAAAAAAAAAAAAAAAGAAAGATTTATTTTTACTTTTATTTATGTGTGTATGCCACAGGTATGCGGGTGCCTCTGGAGGTCAGAAAACAGTGTCAGATCCCTTGGGGCTGGAGTTAGAGGGGGTGGTGAGCCACCCCATGTGAGTGCTGGGAACCAAACTCGCCAGACTCTGACAAGAGCAGCAAGCATTAACCACCCCGTTCCTGACTTGATGTTTTTCTCCTACACCGTTATTGCTGTGTCTCCTGCTGCTGTTGGCGGCAGTGGTTTCAGCCTCTCGTGCATTGTTTGCTCCTGAGCAGTGGTTTTCTCTGTGGAAGATCTTTAGCCAGGGAAGCCTGGGTTTCCAGCTTCTGTGCCCTTTAGACAGGATCATAGAAGTCTGTGGGCTCCAGGACTCTGGCCTTACCTCTTCCTTTGCTCCTGCTTTAGATGTGGACTTAGCTGTTTCTCCACACAGCCCCGATGTTGTTTTGGCTCTGATGTTTTTAAGTTTTGTGGCAAGTGGTAGTTTGAGACCATAATCTGGGCACTGGGAGCATTGAATGCTCTAAAACTCATCATTGGTTCTGGTCTCTCTCAGTGGCCTGTGCTATACATAAGCACATGGAGAGTCACACATTCATATCTGCATGCATGTAGATACACATAGCTATACACAGACACACATCGACCTCAGGATAAAATGCCTGGAGCTTCCAGTTCAGCCAGAGTGCTCCACCAGCTTCTCCATCACACTCCTGTCTCCTTCCTCCCCCATCAAGGGTCCCTCTTCTTGAGCATGTGGAGAATGAACATTAGAATGTCCTGCAGCACACACACACACACACACACACACACACACACACACACACACACACACACACACACACACACACACCCGCTGCATCCCACATTCCACACGGCAGCCTTGGAACAGCGATGCTGACTGCCATTCTGGAGAGCAGCTGAAATGGGCTGTGTCCCTGCTGTGTGCAGTCTCTGTCATCCTGAGAGCAGCTGAAATGGGCTGTGTCCCTGCTGTGTGCAGTCTGCAGCATCCTGAGAGCAGCTGAAATGGGCTGTGTCCCTGCTGTGTGCAGTCTGCAGCATCCTGAGAGCAGTTGCACCATCAGCAGAGCGTGCCACACCTGCCGCAGCTTTCTCCGAGTTCATCTTCCTGCTGTGGCCAGGCAGCGCCCACCAGGCAGTGTGACTCCAGTCATGTTGGCCATCCTTCAACAGCTCCCACAGGAAGGGGATCCTGGGACAATGTTCTCTGAGTTCTTGCTGCTGGGTGGCGTTTATTCTTGTTACAGTAAAAAGACCATTTTGCCCCCTCCCCCCATCCTTTCTTGCTCCACCCCCTACTCCCTCCGTTTCCTCCCTCTCCCCTCTCTTCTTGTTCTTGGAATAGCTTGAGTGTTCTTCTTTTGGACCAGAACTCTGAGCTCTGCTATAGAAAAGTCTGACTATCCAGTTTTTCACTTGTTCTTTTTTTGCCTAGATGTGTGATTTTCTCCCTTTTTCATTTTCTAAAAACTAATATTTTTTTCGACAATACATTTTGAGATTGACCAGTCTGGGTTATTTTCAATTAATTATGTGATGTACTTCTTTCTTTCTGTGTGTGTGTGTGTGTGTGTGTGTGTGTGTGTGTGTGTGTGTACATGTGCATGTGTGTGCTCATATGTGAGTGGACCAAAGGTCAACATCAGTAACTTCTATCTCTCTTCACCTTAGTTTCTGAAGCACAGTCTCTCACTGAACCTGGAGTGTACCAAGTCAGCTAGACTGGGAGGCTAGTGAGTACCAGGGATCCATCTGCCTCCATCCCCCAGTACCAGGGTTATAGGAGCATACCGTCATGCCCAATGTTTTATGTGGGTGTTGGGTATCCAAGCTCAGGCCCTCATATTTAAGCAGCAGGCATGTTACCACGGAGCCACCTACCCAGGCTTGAGGTGTAATTCTTCAAAAATTATTTTTATTTTATTGTATGCATCTGGGTGTTTTGCCTGCATGCATGTCTGCACACCATGTGTGTGCAGTGCCCATGGAGGCCAGAAGAGGGCATCCTCTGGACCTGGAGTTAGAGACAGGAGCTTCCGTGTGGATGCTAGGAACCAAACTCAGGTCCTCTACTGGACCAGTAAGTGCTCTTATCTGCTGAGCCACCTCTGTAGGCCTCTTCCTCGTCCTGCTCATCCTCATCTTCTCTGACGTCTCTTGGTTTGGGCTCTATGCATAATGCATGCTCCTGGACAAAAGGCCAGAGCACGATGTCACTGTCCGCATCTATTGCTCTCTTAGCACCTAGAGACGGGTCTCTCACTGAGCCAGAAACTCAAGGTTTTGGCCAGGCTGGCTGGACAGTTTGCTCATGGAACCTGCCTCTGTCCACCCGCCATGCTGGGGTTACAGACACACAGGGATTTGAACTCAGTCCTCATGTTTAGAGAGCAAGTGCTGAGCATCTCTTCAGACCCCTGCTTATTAAATATGTCATTTCAGGTTTATTTTTTAATGATTTATTTGTTCTTATTTTGTATATGCATTGGTGTTTTGCCTGCTTCTATGTCTGTGTGAGGGTGTTGATCCCCTGGAACTGGAGTTACAGTTGTGAGCTGCCATGTGGGTGCTGGGAATTTGAACCTGGGTCCTCTAGGAGAACAGGCAGTGTTCTGTCTCCCCAGACCTTCAAGTTTATTTTTTAACTTCAAGCAGTTGCCTTGAGTTACATTTTTGGAGTTATTTTTCACTGTTTCTTCAGGGGCTCCTGTTATCTGTACACTAGACCTTTATAGCCTATCTTAAAAAATTAGTCTTTTCTTCCTGGGTTTTTGGCACTTTCTGTTGGTTTTTTTTTTGGGGGGGGGTGTTTGTTCTTTGTTTTTGTTGTTGTTATTGTTTTGGGTTTTTTGGTTTTTTGAGACAGGGTTTCTCTGTGTAACCCTGGCTGTCCTGGAACTCACTCTGTAGACCAGGCTGGCCTTGAACTCACAGAGATCTTCCTGCCTCTGCCTCCTGAGTGCTGGGATTAAAGGCGTGCCCCACCACCGGCGAGGGAACATGTTGGTTTAATAAGGGGAGCTTGGTAGGTTACAGTCATAGCCCAGGCCACCCAGTTCTATGTTATTATTGCTGTTATTTTGTGTCTACTTTATACCTCTTATCATTTCGCGTGTTGTGTGTGCCGATGCTCCATCTGTCTTAGTGCCTAGTGACTTGGCTGTGTGTGCCCACAGCTTGCCTCTCCAGCCCCATGTCGCCAGGTGGTTCTTTCCGGCCGACAGCTGTTAGCTCTGAGAATGTGTGGAAGTCCTTTGTGGGTCTGTGATTTCAGTTCTGTTGAACAGCTGGGAGTGGAATCTTCGGGTCAGAGAACTGACATATGTTTGGTCTTGGAAGGGACTCCAAAGACATTTCTGGAGCTTGTGACCTCTGAGTTCCCACCATGACGGGCAAACACTTCTCAGCTCGTTGGCAGCACCCTTGCGTGGTCAACGGTATTTTGTTTTGCCCTCTTTTGGTCATGGAATGCTCCTCACTGTAGCTGTCTCGTACACCCTGGATGGATGTGACTTCCATGGGCTCGCTGGACATCTGTGTGTGGTCTCCTGCGAGCATTCGTTTAGTGTTTGTCCTTTTTACTGGGCTGTACTTATTGATGACATTTCTTTGAGACAGGGTCTCACTATGTAGCCCTGGCTGGACTCAAACTCACAGACCTCTGCCTGCCTCTTTCTCCCAAGTGCTAAGATGACAGGAAAATGCCACCATGCCCAGCCTATAGGAGTTCTTTGTATAATCAAAACATAAGCCCTTTGTCAGATGTACATACTCAGTGACTACTTTTCCCCAGTCTCAGCTTGTCTGTTTGTCTTTTCTTTTTCTTTCTATGGACCTTTTAGACAATGTCTCACTGTGTAGCCCAGGCTGACCTTGACTTCACATCAGTCTCCCTGTTTTAGCCTTATGTGTGCAAATTCCGGACACTAACCCCGTGCCCAGCTGTCTAACCGTCTGTCTGTTTTCTTTCTATTTCCTTTTTTCTTATTTCTTTTATTTTTGAGATTACATCATCCCCTCCTCCCTTCCCTCCCTCCAGATCCTTCCAAATACTCCTCCTTGCTTTCTTTAAAGTTCATGGCCTCATTAATTATTTGCATAAATAATTTTCATTAATTACGCACATATGTATGTATGTACGTACGTATATATTTCTAGTTATGACCGGCTAGGTCTGTATAATGTTCCTCATATGTACGTTTTCAGGGCTGACCCTTCGGTGCTGGGTAAACAGCTGGCGCTCTTCCCCAGGAAAGACTGTTTCTCCCACTCTTGGCAGTGGCCAGTGGTTCTTTGTGTGGTGGGGAGGCCTCATGGGTTCCCCCTGCCCACACTGACGTGTCTGTTGGTGTCCTCTTTGTTCAGCTAACGTTTGGAGAACCATGTTGGGGAGAGCATGGGCGAAGCTTCTGATGTTACGCGGAGACACAATCTCACCGCAAACTCCCCGTTCCCCTGGCTCTTGCAATCTCCCAGAGCCCTCTTCCACGGTGTTCGGTGAACACTTGAGTCTTGGGTGCGGGATTGTTTGAGAGATGAATCCGTTGGTGCTGGGCTCCACAACTCTGCGTTGGTTGTGGTTTTCTGTGTGGTTTTCTGTATTGGTCTCCATTGCAAAGGGAAGTCTCCTTGATGAGGGGTGAGGACCACACTTATCTGTGGGTCCAAGGACAAATGTTTAGAGTGTAGTTAGGGATTCTGCTGGTTTAAAGTGGTTGCAGGTGCTCCTCCAAGATCCATGACGTCACTAGCACTGAGTAGCTGGTTAGGTTTCCAGTCCCAGGCACCATTTTCCTCTTGTTGAGCAGATCTTAAAGAGCTGTTGGTTACCACCAATGTATGCACGCCGCTACTGAACCCTTAGGGCTAGCTAGCGTGCCAGGCTGGTTGATGTTATGGTTTATTGGTGCCATAACTGAATATCTATTCATTTTATTTTATTTTATTTTATCTGTATGAGTGTTTTGTCAGCATGGAAACCAGAGGAAGGTGTCAGATATCCAGAGTTAGAGATGGCTGTGGACCACCATGTGGGTGCTGGGGATTGAACCTAGGTCTTCTGGAAGAGCAACCAGTACTTTTAACCACTGAGTCATCTCTCCAGTTCCTCTGTCCACTAGGTCAGGTATGGTAGAACATTCCTATAATCCCAGCACTCTGGAGGCAGAGGCAGGAGGATCTCTGAGTTCAAGGCCAGCCTGGTCTACAGAGTGAGTTTCAGACCAGTCAGGGATACACAGAGAAATCCTCTAACAAGAAATTATATACATATAGTGTAGTCTTTTTAAAAATTATTCATTTTATGTGTATGAGTGTTTGCCTATATGTGTACTTGTATGCAGTGTCCGTGGAGGTCAAAAGAAGGTGTCTCATCCCCTAAAACTGGAGTTCTAGATTATTATGAACCACTATGTGGGTGCTGGGAACTGAACTCAGGTCTTCAGCAAGATCAGCCAGCACTTTTACCCCCACACCACCTCTCCAGCCTGACCAGTCTTTGATGAGCAGGGATTCTCAATTTTTGTAACTGTTTGTGCTTACATCTAGTCTAAGAAACGTTTGCTGCCCCATGGCAAAGGTGTTGCTCTGTTTTCTTCTGGAAACTCTGTCTTCCAGGCCTTACATCTGTTTCTGATCCTTCACAAGTCTGCCCTTGGAGCCGGGCAGTGGTGGCACTCAGCACCCAGCACTCAGGAGGCAGAGCCAGGCGGATCTCTGTGAGTTCGAGGCCAGCCTGGTCTACAGAGTGAGTTCCAGGAAAGGCGCAAAGCTACACAGAGAAACCCTGTCTTGAAAAACAAAAACAAACAAAAAGTCCGCCCTTGTATGTAGAGAAGCATACACACACACACACACACACACATACACACACACACCATAGCTAATCAGATATCCCAACACCACTGGAGAAAGTTTTCCTCAATCATTGACAGACACGAGTCTTGGCTGGAAACTGACTAGTGGCACCCGGAGCGGGGAGCATGTCTGGGCTCTTGCTCTGTTCCCTGCTGACTTTCTGTCCATAGGCTGGTCCCATGCCATCCCCCACATAGTTGAGGGTGAGTTCTCAGACCAGGCGGGCTAAGAATGTCTCTTCTCATTGTTGAGATCATTTGCCTGCTGAGACCCCTTTCCATCTTTCTACCTATCTATCTGTCTATCTATCTGTCTGTCTGTCTGTCTGTCTATCTATCTATCCATCATCTATCTATCTACCTATCTATCTATCCATCATCTATCTATCTATCTATCTATCTATCTATCTATCATCTATCTGTTATTTTATTATTATTATTGTTGTTATTATTATTATTATTATTTTGAGTTTTTGAGACAGGGTTTCTGTGTAGCAAGACCCTGTCTCAATAAAACCTCAGTTGTGGCCTGGAGAGATGGCTCAGAGGTTGGGGTCACTGACTGCTCTTCCAGAGGTCCTGAGTTCAGTTCCCAGCAACCACGTGGTGGCTCACAACCATCTGTAATGAGATCTGGTGCCCTCTTCTGGCCTGCAGGTGTACATGCTGACGGAACACTGTATACAAGACAAATAAACCTTAAAAAAAAAAAAAGATGCTGTATGTCCCACCTTATTCCCAGTACTTGAGAGACAGAGGCAGGAGGATCTCTGTGAATAAATTCTACTCCAGTCCACATAGCAAGTGCCAGGCCAGCCAGGGCTGTGTAGTGAGGCCCTACCTCAAGAGAAACAAAGCAAGTTTGAAACCAGGAACTTATGCAGGGACACTTGGCTCAGTCTGGGAGGAAGGGACTGGACCTCCCTGGACTGAGTCTACCAAGTCGATCACAGTCCTCGGGGGAGGACTTGTCCTGGAGGAGATGGGAATGGAGGGTGGGCTGGGGGTAAGGGGAGGGCGTGGGAGGGGGGAGAATAGGGGAACCCATGGCTGATATGTAGAACTGAATGGTATTGTAACATAAAAAATATATATCACAAAAAAAAAAAATGAGATCTGGCATCCATAGCAGCTCTGAGCTGTGTAAGGAAAAATGTCCATGCAAGGTGTCCCAGAGGATCAGGAAATTTCCTTTTCCATCCTGAAGCACAAATAAATATTTTTTAAATGAAAAAAAAAAAAAAAAAGAGAAACAAAGCAAAACAGAACAACCCGGGTGTTCATTGCTTGGCTTATATTCTCATAGGATGAGTATTGCTCCCATAGTAAGAGGCTTCAGTACAGGGAAGAAGGGCAGAAGTCGGGAGACCAGCCGGAGGTGGCTGCAGTCTCTTGGGAAGGGTGATGTGGCTGGGGAAGAGGTGGCCGGGTGGTGGTGGTGGTACAGGGAAGAAATCAGACTTAGGGAGATGGAGGGCAGAAGATGAGGGATTTTCTGAGAGATGGAGGAAGAAGGTGGGATGCCATCCAGGCTATCAACTAGACCAGTGCTTCTCCACCTTCCTAATGCTGCGACCCTTTAATACAGTTCCTCAAGGTGTGGTGACCCCCCAACGTAAAATTATTTCCATTGCTCCTTCCTAACTCTGATTTTGCTACAGTTATGAATCGTAAATATCTGATCTGCGACGCCAAGGGGTCACGACCCACAGTTTGAGAACCACCAGACTAGACCTACACGGTTGCTCTCATCCGAGGTGCTTTGTAGCCAGGAATCAGAGGTCTGGGAAGTCAGTCAGGTGGGGTGGGGCCTGGGCTGTGCACCTGTCGATTATCAACCTGAGCATTGAGGAGCTTACCAAGGTGCGGCCGGAGCAGAGTTTGCCCTTCCGGGGTCAGGAGGCCACCCTGAGGGGTCAGGGGGAGGAAGAAGAGTAAAGGTCGGGCTCAGCTGCAAAGCTGAGGGAAGGCACCTGGGGAGGAGTGAGTGCCAGTCGTGTGGGGTGAGGAGTCCCAGGCTGGCACGGAATGGAGTGGTGTGGTGGTGTGGGGTCGTTGTCATCGGTGAGTTGGAAAAGCGCTGTTATTGGCAGGATGGCTGGGCCGGGGGCTGAGGGGGCAGGAGCGAGGGTCGTTCCGTCGAGGCAGCTTTCAGGAGGCTCCTCGTGCAGCCGAGGCTGCAGCTCAGTGGTAGAGCTAGGCCCTGGGTTTGACACTCAGCGCTGCAACGAGAGGCAGAGCGAGTCCTGGCCTACATGGCAAGAGGGTTCTCTGGGCTGCCGGCCCCTCCCAGGGCTTCGCGATCTGCACTGTGCGGCTGGCCTCGGTTTCCTGTGTCTGTATCCAGGACCTCACAGGGTCCTTTTATGCCCCGTAACAACAGCAAGAGGGGGTCCCTTAGCCTTCCCTGGGGTTGGCGACGTCCTTGTGGCCTAAGCCACCTGCTGATCACAGGCATTCCTCTGGTTTCTCTGCAGCGAGACCTTTGCTTCAGTTCAGGCTCTAGGACCACTTCAGCTTGAGGGAGACTTTCCCTTGTGACCCTTGACCCCCACCTGAGGAGTTAGCCTGTGTCTTCTGCTGCAGTTGGCCATCCCAGCCATGCTCAGCGTGGGGGAGACTGAGATGTGGCTGTCCTGTCCTGTTGTCTTTGTCCATGGCATGTGTGCCTCAGTTCACACAGGACAGAAGACAGCGGGAACCATATTGCCCCCCACAGAAGCCGAGACAGGAGGACAGGGAAAGCCCACATGGGCAGCAAAGACCCTCAGCCTCGCCTCTGCCTTGGAGAGCTCTGCAGGCTGTGCCTGAGGGAAATGCCAAGGGCATTCAGCTGCACAGCCGTCAGGGCAGGCCGCTCTACTTCCCATGCCCGCCCTGAAGTTCTGGGTCCTCTAGGTCACGGTCTCCACAGGCAGGCTCTCCCAGTCGAAGCATTCCGAGTGTGTCCGGTCTGTTGGTTTGGTACACTTAGAATGTGCTATAGCTTTCCGTGGGGGTTCAAGGCTATCACTACATAACTACCGTTCATTGTCTTTACCGATGCTCTGGTCACAGAGTGGCTGGGTTTGATTGAGGATGGGCGGAGCCCCACGCCTTCCCCAGGCTCCGGTTTATATTGGCAGATTGTGTAGAAGATGGGGGTTTTGGGGAACACACGGATGTGTCTGCATGGAAATCCTGGACTGTCTCTTTGGTGTGAGTGAGCATCATGAAGAGGGCAGGGTGGACAAGGATGTCAGATGTAAACAGAGCGCTGTGAGGCCACACCTATCCAGTGGTCCCATCCAGTAGGAACACTCACCTTATGTTCTAGAATGATCCCCATTTCTGTTTGCGGTTTTTATAAGCATCCCCAGGCACAGGCTGGTGACAGTGGCTGTGGTTTGACTTGTACAAAAAGGAACCTCAAGGTTCCCGGCAGACCAGCCACTAACAAGTTCTTAGGAACAACCGTGGGAGAACTTTAAGAATGTTCTAGTATACTAACTCTCTGCGCATGGGGAAGTTCCCAGCATTCCTTTTTTGTGTGTGGTACCTTAGCCCCATGGAAAGGGCCCAGGGCAGCAGGAAGCCTCCCACAGGTGAAGAATGGATACAGGAAAGGCACTCAGAGCTGGCAGAAGTGAGCATGTCAGGGGGGCGGAGGTAATCTTGTTCCCAGGCAGCTCACACCCAATGGCTCCTCCATTGACTCCTCCCAGCGTCAGGAGGCTTCAGGGAAGCTGACACAGGGTTTAGCCCTACCCAGCCCACAGCATCAGAACTCCTCAGATTCCTAGAGAGCATCAGACCAAGCCCCGGGGAAACCGAGGCCCAGAGAGGAACGGCACCTAACCCAAAGTCACAAAGCACGTCGGAAGCAGAATAGGGCTGATAGGCAGCTCTTTTGGACTTCAGTTCAGCCGCTTTCTCCTGCCTCCCAGGAGATGCTTCTGAGGGGCTCCCCACATTCCTCCGCCTTCCCAGGCCTCTGCAGCTCTGGACCCTTCTGCAGGGCAGGCCCTGCAATGCCTTGGGGACCAGAGCTGCACTTCCTCACACTCACTGCAGCTCCAGTGGCCTGTGGACAGGGAACTGCAGTAAATTCTTCCCCGTGGCTGGAAGAGCAAAGGAATGTGTGTGCGTTCTAGAAACAAAGGAGGACTGTGGATTCCGCCTGGGGAGGCAGGAAGGGTTCTCAGCAGAGGGGCAGGAAAGCAGCATTTGGAGATGGATCAGAAACCACAGGCTGAGGGGACAGAATGCACAAGGCCCAGGAGCCTTCAACACATTCACTGAAGGATTCCAAGCCGGAAACCACCTGGTCAACTATGCAAGCCTCCCTCCAGCCACGGGACCTTACCATCCCCGTTTATCTGTTATGTGGGCCGGGGCCTGGTGTGTTAGGAATAAGGTGGGCAGCATTGTTGGGGTCCAAGGGCACCCTGGTCACCCCCAACTTGTGCTCCACTCAGGTGCAGACATTCCACGGAGACCTGCTTCAGCACATGGAGAAGAATACCAAGCTGGACATGCAGTTCATCAAAGTGAGTCTGTCCCTCTGCCCAGCCCCTCCCAGACAGGACACACACACACACACACACACACACACACACACACACACACACACACACACACACACACACCTTGCAGGAGAGGGCCAGCTGGGCCAGCCCCAAGCATCCACCTGCCCCAGGTTGTACAGTCCCCTCTGGGCCCCTTGGTTCCTTGTCCACTACTCTGAGCCCTGGCCTCTTTGTTGTGGGACCCACCCCACCTCACCCCCGGCCCCCATGTCTGTCTGTCCTCCCCCAGGAGAGCTGCCAGCACTATGAGATTGAGTATCGCCACCGCGCGGCCAACCTGGAGAAGTGCATGTCTGAGCTGTGGCGCATGGAACGCAAGAGGGACAAGAATGCCCGGGAGATGAAGGTGTGAAGGCCCAGGGGCTGGGCTCGGGTCTCTGGGGAAACCCTAACCCCCTGGTGAGCTCCTCCACCCAAAATGATCCCAGCTGTGGGGAGCACAGCAGAGGAGAGTCACCAAGGGCCACCCTCAACACCTCTCTCTTCCTCAGGCTCACTGAGAAAAGGGGACCATTGGTCCTGTGCTCTTGAATGGGTAGCAAAAATGGGTCCACCCCCAGCCTGCCTGAAAAGAGGCACCCAGTCCCTGCCGGGGCACTCCCGGCTGCCATCCCTGCCTCAGACTCTGGGCCACCTCTGCACTCGCCCTGTGCAGGATAGCAGAGATGCAGGGACACAGGCTGCAGGCGCAAACCATGCATTCAGGCGAGGCCTGGAGAGGGGGCCTCTGAGGACAGGGCTCAGGCCTCCGGCTAGAACCCTCTCCCTCCACCCCCAGGAGAGCGTGAACCGGCTGCACGCACAGATGCAGGCCTTCGTGTCCGAGAGCAAGCGCGCAGCCGAGCTGGAAGAGAAGCGTCGCTACCGCTTCCTGGCTGAGAAGCACCTGCTGCTGTCCAGCACCTTCCTGCAGTTCTTGGGCCGGGTGAGTGGGGCTGGGGGCAGCAAGCTCTGCCCTCCTGAGCCAGCTGTGGGCAGGAAGCAGGCTCCTTCCTGCCCATAGCTCCTTCCTTCTCTCTTCCTGTCCTTTCTTCATCTGAGTCGAAATCAACCTCACAACTCTGTTTCTGTGTTCATTTGCGGATATTACTGACTCATGATTTGTTCCTTCATATGCAGGGCATGTATTTATGGGTCAGAGTTGGTTCTCTCTTTTAACCTTTACCTGCTTCCAGGACTCAACTCGGATCATCAGTCAGGCTTTTGCCGCAGTCTCCTTTACAAAGAGCTGTCTTGCTGTCCTCCAATTTCTTTCTTCTTTCTTTCTTTCTTTCTTTCTTTCTTTCTTCCTTCCTTCCTTCCTTCCTTCCTTTCTTTCTTCCTTCCTTCCTTTCTCTCTTTCTTCCTTTCTCTCTTTCTTTCTTTCTTCCTTTCTTTTATTTTGAGACAGGTTTTCTCTGTGTAGCCCTGACTGTCCTGGATCTCACTCTGTAGACCAGGCTAGCCTTGAACTCACAGAGATCCACCTGCTTCCGCCTCCCAAGTGCTGGGATTAAAAGATCCAAGTATTAGGAGGGGGCATCCCCACTGAGACGTGGGGCAATCACAGAGTTACATGTGGGGGATTCCCAGAACCTCTGAGCTTCTGTGATTTGGAGGAATAGGAAGCCCCTGGTGTCTAGTCAGAGCACCTCTGAGTTACCTTGTCCTGTAGAATTTGGGTGCATGGCTAGGCGGTGGTGGTGGTGGTGGTGGTGGTGGTGGTGGTGGTGGTGGTGGTGCACGCCCTTAATCCCAGCACTCGGGAGGCAGAGCCAGGTGGATCTCTGTGAGTTCCAGGCCAGCCTGGGCTACAGAGCAAGATCCAGGACAGGCACCAAAACTACAGAGAGAAACCCTGTCTGGAAAAACTAAAAACTAAAAAAAAACCAAATAAACAAACAAACAAAACAACAACAACAAAAAAGAAAGAATCTGGGTGCATGGCTGGCAGCTGTGGGTCTAGGAGAAAAGGCAGATGAAGATGGATGGGAAGATTCAGAGGAGAGCAGAGCATTGAGGTCAGAACTGAGGTTCTGTCCACGGGACTTACATTACTCATGGGGACAGAGGCCACAAAGACCAGAGGTCTCAGGTTGGACCGGTGACTGTATGCCTGTATAGTGAGCATAGAGGATGTCTGTGCTTCCAAAGGAATGACCCTGGGGGAATGGGGAGGGAACTTTCTGCCCAGAAGACCCTAAGAGGGTCCTGGCTTTCAGCACCAGATGTAAGAATGAAGCAGAGAAGCACTCGGACTGAGGCCGCTTTATTGGAACAGTGAGGAACCCACACTCCCACAGGCATTTAGAGGGGCTGGGGGCACCTATAGATATCTGGTCATAGCTGCCAGGAAGTTACAGCTGGTTTGTGTGGTTTGACCGGGAGCCGGGTTGTTTTCTGTACCCGTGCGTATTGTTTCTTAGGGGTGAAGCAGCGTGGGAAGGCTGGGGCCAAGCGATTCCTTACGGTTTGGGGCTCTTGCCCAGTGTAGCCCGCCTCGATTCCTCATGACCTAAGGCTGTTGGCCATATGTTACCCACCATATTGTACTACAATAAAGGAGCAGAAAGCATAGAGCAAGATGTGAAGAAAAGTAAAAGGGCCTGGACCCTGGAGACTGTCTGTCCCATCTCTCTGCTGGTCAGGCCTTTCTCCGACCTCACCCAGCTCCTCTGTGTGACAGCCAGCACACCGTCTCCAGATGCAGATGGAGTGGGTGAGCCCGAGGGCACGGGCTTCACCGCACTGACGTGTACTTCCGCCCACAGTACATGGGACACTCGTGTCTGGCCCCTCAATGATAGCCTGGGGGCTGCTTCTTTAATCCTGGCTAATCAGAGAGTAAAACAACCTCTCTGTGGATTGTCCCCTCAGAGGTATGAGTTTCATAAGTGAGATTGGCATTTCTTCCATTTTCAGAGTCCTTTTTCTTCGCTGGGATACAGCACAATCTTTTCTTCCATGGTGCTTATTAATTTATAAACTGTTTCATTTCCATGTGTTGTTCATGCCCATGCATGTATGCAGTAGAGACTAAGGCTGACCTCTGGTAGCTTCCTGTCAGTCTCGAGGACCAGGTCTCTTGCTGAACCCAGAACTCACTGGAGCTGGTTTGGCCAGGCTAGCTAGCCAGCTTGAGAGGGGACCTATGACCTCCAAGTTTTTAGGGGTTCTGGGGAGTTCAAACTCCCATCCTCAGCGCTTTATCCCCTGAGCCAGCTCCCGGGTCCTCGTGTTGATTCCTGGCAATGCAGGGGTGGAGCACAGGATCTGGTGCATGCTGGGTGCCTGCCTGCCCTGGAGCTGGGTCCCAGCCCACCAGCAGACACTTCCCATGTTCTGGAGAACCCCTGGTGCTGACCCAAGACTATGTAATAGCCCAGGCTAGCTTGGAACTTGCTATGCAGCCCAGGATAGCCTCAGACTTGCAGCCATCCTCCTGCCTCTGCCTCCTGAGTGCTGAGATTATAGGAGAGCAGCGACCACCATGGTAGACTATCCCCGCCCCTGACTTTAAATTCCTGATCCTCCTGCCTCCACCTCCCCAGTGCCGCGCTTAAAACACTCCCCATCATGCTTGGTTTATGTAGTTCAGGGACGGAACACAAGGCTTCGTGCATGCTAGGCTAATACTCCACCAACTGAATGACACCCCCAGCCCTGATTTGTTTTTTTTTTTTCTTTCATTTGTTTGGGTTTTTGTTGTTATTGTTTTGTTTTTTTGAGACAGGGTTTCTCTGTGTATCCCTGGCTATCCTGGAACTCACTCTGTAGACCAGGCTGGCCTCAAACTCAGAGATCCACCTGCCTCTGCCTCCTAAGCGCTGGGATTCAAGGCGTGAGCCGCCGCCACCTGGCAACTTTTTCTTTTTCTTTTTTTAATTATCTATTTGTGTGTATACATACACATGCCACAGTGAATGTGTGGTCTGTGGGTTCTTGCCTTCCACCTTGTCCAGACGGGGTCACTGCTGCTGGTGCACTGTGTACCCTAGTCCAGCTGACCTGAGAGTCTCCCGTCGCCACCTCCCATCTCGCTGCAGGAGTGTTGAGCATCAGGCTTCCTCCTTGGGTCGTGAGGCTCCTTTGCCCTCTGAGCCGTCTCCTCCCACCATCCGAGAATCCCTTTCCACCCACCTCTGTACTTTTAGTTTCTCTCAAGGTGTCTTCCCTGGCTTTGGAATCCCACCCTGCCTCTCCCTGGGTGCTGGTTAGCAGGACTGGGCAGAACTGGGGGAAGTAAGCGATGCCAGGCCAGCCTTGGTGTTTTAGGCCTGGCGAAGGCCTCTCAACCTCGGGAAAGGTCCCTCTAAACTAGACAGGCAGGGCCCGTGTGCCAGCCGTTCACTGCAAGAGGCTGGTGTGCGGGCCCTTGCACACGAAAGTCAGGATCGCAGATAAGGAGTGGTGTCTTTAGCACTAATCTCCAAGATGTGACACCTGTGGGACCCCAGAGTCGGCGGGCCACACTTGACCCAGTGTCTCCGGCCAGGCCCGGGGGATGCTACAGAACCGCGTGCTGCTGTGGAAGGAGCAGTCGGAGGCCAGCCGCAGCCCGTCGCGTGCCCACTCCCCGGGGCTGCTGGGCCCGACACTGGGGCCGCCCTACCCCTCGGGCCGCCTGACGCCCACCCGGCTGGACATGGTGAGGCCCTGGCCGCCCCCGCCGCCCTTCGCGCCCCCGCCGCCCTTCGCTGGGCCCTGGGCACCGCCGCCCTGCGCCTGGAGCCCGCCGCCCCTCGCGCCCCCGCTCTACGCTGCACCCCTCGCGCCCTGGCGCCGGGGGCTCGCCTCTGCACCCCCGTGGTGGCCCCACCGGGTCCCCAACCCTTACGCCGACGCTTGGGACTGGGGCTGGGGGCGGGGCTAGCGAGGCTCCGCCCCTCCCGCCCCACCCCCCTGCCCTCTCCCCTCGCAGCCCCCGAGGTCCCTGGGAGAGTATGGCTCCCCCCGCAGCCGGCAAGGCTCCAGCTCCTACGGCCCCGAGCCCGCCGAGGCGAGGTCCGCGTCCCAGTTGGAGCTAGATCGCCGATCACTGCCCCGGACACCGTCGGCCTGTGGGTACCCCGCGCACAGAGGTGCAGGGGGCGGGCCGGGAAGGGGCTGGGGCCGGGGCTGCAGCAGGAGGGAAGGAGGATGGACTGCTGGGAGAACTTCCACTCATCCCCGCAGCCTCGCTCTACGCCAGCAGCACCCAGCGCTCACGGTCCAATTCCTTCGGCGAGCGCCTGGGCGGCGCGGGTGCCAGGAGAGTCCGCGCCCTGGTCTCCCACTCGGAAGGTGCCAACCACACGCTGCTGCGCTTCTCGGCTGGAGACATCGTTGAGGTGCTGGTGCCCGAAGCTCAGAATGGCTGGCTCTACGGCAAGCTGGAAGGCTCGTCCGCGTGAGTGGAGCCCCAGGGTCTGCGCTCCACCGAGGTTTCCAGGCCTCCGACTCCCTTTTCTCCAATCTCCGCCCCGCCTCCGTCTACTCAGCCGCTCCGGGGGCTGAGAGAGCCGAGTAGGGACCTTGGAGAAGGGGGACAGATGGGATGGGCAGCGGGCTCTCAGAAAGGAGGGACTGGGCAAACCCCACTGCCTTCTGTGTGCCCCCCCCCCCCGCGTCCTCCTGTGCTGGAGCTGAGACGGAGGTGGAGGGAAAGCGCCCCCCCCCCCCCGCGCGCGCCCTGCAGGCACTGTACAGCTCACAGCCCCCAGGAACTTACACGGGCTGGTCTGCACCCCAGTGGGGAGTGGGGAGAGCCAGACACCCCTGAGTGTCCACACAAATGAGACTGGTGGCCTCTAGGGAGTGTACAGGGCTCTGGGGAAGGGGAGGGCAGGGTATGACTCAGCCTGCAACTCTCCCAGGACTCAGAGGAAGAGTAGATAGAACCCTGGAGGGCCAAGAGCGACAGCTAGGAACCCTCCCACAGAAGACTCGGGGGTGGTCAATGATGGACAGGGAGTGGATGGGGTGGTCTGGGGGTCCAGGCGGAAGTATGCAGGAGTAGAAGACAGGGGAACCAGGTGGTGGGGACAGAGGAGGATGTGGGGTGTGAGCACCTCATGTCCTGAGTGGGACTGAGTAGATGGGGGATGGACTGATGGGTGACCAGTGCCCCAGTGGATGCCCTGGAAGCGGCCATGGGTGGCTGCCCAGGTGAGTTATGGGTGGGTGAGCAGAGGTGGGACCTGAGGGAGGTAATGTGCGTCTAGTTAAGGTGGAAGTCAGTGCCCCGTGAACCAGGAGCAGAGGTGACTGACAGACAGCCTGAGCTGTAGGCATGCAGCGGCCGCCATGCAGACCCACGCCACACCACAGACAGCTTACAGAGCCCCGACAGGAAGCCGACTAGATACAACTGTCCACCCGCCAGCAGGGCGGAGGTCGGGGAAAGTGTCTCCTCACTGGGCACGGATTGTTATGTCAGTCCCTTTTGGATGAGGGATGCTCTTGGGAGAATATTCTCCCAGCATCTACTGCCCATCCCCCGTGGGCTTTCTGGAAGATTAAGGGGGGTACCAAGCCTGGTGGCTGGGGACGCCCATAACTGTGCCGCTCACCGGCCTGGGCCAACTCCAAACGGGTGCCGAGCACTGTGAAACGGAGACAGGACCAGAGGGCCTGTGGTTGAAGGGCATCCATCTCTGCATGTCCCGGAACAGCCTGCTTGCTGACTTAGTTGCCAACTCCTCTCCTGGGTGCCTCGGCCCCTGGGGGGACATGAAGTTAAGTGGTACTGTTAGGCCTTGACTGCCAGGAAAGCCATGTTGGTGGGGTGGGCCAGGCCACAGTCTGTAGTGTCTTGAGAGCCAGCCTGGCTGCCGCCCTGCTTAAGGGGCCATTGATGTCTGTCTGCCCTACAGAAGTGGCTGGTTCCCTGAGGCCTATGTGAAACCTTTGGAGGAGATACCAGTGAACTCCATGAACCCAGTCACGCCCATGAACTCCATGGCCCCCATGAGCCCAATGAATGAACTGCCTTCCAGGTACCTTAGTTGGTGGGGTGGGGTGGGGTGGGGCCCCAAGGGTGTTCTGGTCCCTCCCTCCCTCCAGGAGGCATCTATGAGATAATCTAATGGGTCTGGCCTCTTCGGCCTCTGGAGAGCTGTGGCCCAGATTTCCCACCTCCTAATGAAGGGTGCGGGGTGCCTCCCGTCAGGGCCCCTTCACAGTCCCTCCCTGTCCCCAGCCTCAGGCCCAGCAGGTGGGAGGGAGCACCAGGTCTGGCTGCTTTCTCTGACTCAGGTCCTACCCCCTCCGGGGCAGCCACAGCCTTGATGACCTCTTGGACAGGCCAGGCAACCCCGCAGCCTCATCAGACTACTGGGATAGCCAATCCCGCTCCCGGACCCCGAGCCGCGTCCCCAGCCGCGCCCCCAGCCCCGCACCCACACCCTTGCCCAGCAGCAGGCGGAGCAGTGTGGGCAGCATGGGGGCAGCCACCGACGTCAAGGTCAGCCCCACCTGTCCTCAGCCTGGCCCGACCTATGGAGTAGCCCAGCAAGGGAGACCTTGGCCACTCTTCGGCTGGGGATCCGGGGTGGGAGTGGCGGGGAAGGAGTGGGCTGGGGCCACGGGGTTACCAGCCCTACCTTGCAGGGGCAGCCGGCCCCAGGCCGTGGCACTGTGCAAAGCCTGGAGCTTTCTCTGAAACTGGACTTTGGGCTGCACAGTGTCCTCGGATCTGACCCTGCAAGGCCTAGACCTCCCAGTCCTGTGCTCTCTTGGGGCGAGGGGTGGGACCCCCGTCTTCCCTTCACCCCTGAACCTGCCCTCCCTTCGTGCAGAAACTTATGTCCTGGGAACAGCACCCCCCAGAGCTCTTTCCACGGTGAGTCCCAGTGGGCAGGAAGCCAGAGGGTAGCAGGTGACTTGAAACAGGCGGGCGGCGAGAAGCAGACGCTTGGCCAGCTGCCTGGCCGCTCTCCCTAGGCGCACAGACAGGGGGTCTCTGCCCCCCTCACGCCGGCCTGTTCCCCACAGGGGTACAAATCCCTTTGCCACCGTGAAGCTGCGTCCCACCGTCACCAACGACCGCTCAGCACCCCTCATCCGCTGAGGCCATGTCCTCCACCGGGGCCTGAGGTGGCCCAGCACGCTTGCCCAGGGCTCTTCCGGTCAACAGCAGCAGCCGCGGACCCCAGATGCCAGGCGCTGATACCCAGGGGACCGTCCTCAACCCTCTGCCCGCAGCCCAGGAGCTCACCGAGGGCTGGGCCTGCCACATGGAGCCGGGAGCAAGGGGGTGGTGGGGCACAGAGCGACTTGTTGCTTTGTGGGACCCCAAGTCTCTCCCCAGGACCCAGCCTCTCGCCTCCCATCTTCCCGCCTGTGCCTCCTCTTCCATCCCTGCCCCATATACATCCCTGCTTAACTTTTGTAACTGATTAAAAAAATAAAGGAAGTGGGCACAGTGAGAGCCAGGGTGTCTGATTTGGGGACAGGGTAAGGGCCTTGGAGGTGGGGATCCTCTAGGGTGAATGGAGTCTCGGATCTGCCCCCCCCCCCCGCCAGCCCCTCAGGACTCTTCTTTTGAAGTCTTTAAGGCTGTACTGAGGCTCTCACCTTCATCCCCCCATCTCCAAATGGCACCCCAAGGAATGGTGCCTGTCCCCTCAGCTGGGACACAGCTCCCTTTGTTCCAGCGGCCCTCCACCTTCTCAGAGCCAGGCTCAGGCCTGGATTAGCCTTATCCAAGGGAAGCCAGGAGCCCCTCCTGGAATGTGGCCTGGGGCTGGGGTGGGACAATGGTGTACAGAACTGACTTGGCAGCCTGGGTCTCTCCAGGGCACCACTGTGCCCCCCAGCCCCAGATTACAACCCACCTCAAGGCAGGGCTGTGTGCCAGTCAGAAGGACCCAGGAAGTAAAGGGGGGTCTCCTTGCCCCTTGTCCCACTATGTCCGCCCCGCTGGCTCATGGTCCCTTGTGCCCGACTCCCTTACTGGTAAAAGCCTCTTAGCAGGGGTGGGATGAGGGACGCTAAGCCCCAGGCCTGGGGAAGGATTGAGTCCGCAGCAGCGCGGCCACAGTAGCCAAGGCTGTTGGTGTCTGCTGGCCCCTCCCTGAAGGCCTCGGGAGATGTGAGGCTGGACCCTAAATCCAGACTCAGGTCCAGGTGAGTGTGTGGTGGGGGCTGCCAGGGGCCAGCTTCTCGTCCCTGTGTTCATAGTCATGCTGGGTGGGGGGCGGGCAGGCAAGGAAAGTCAGAACCTGGAACTGGGGGAGGGCAGAGTCCCAGGTGTCCCCGGGGAGAGGTCCTGGAGGGAGAGCCCAGGGCCTTTAGGGCTTCCCACCCTCCTCTTCGTTGGAGGGTGCAGTAGGACTTTGGAACCCCTGCCTAGGGATGGAGGGCCTAGGTTATGAACTGCTGTGGCTCGGGTCTCTCTTCCAGAGCCCCTTCCAAGGTCGCCACCTCCCCATGAGGTCCAGACCTCTCCTTCCTCCCCAAGGTTTCCAGCTGGTGTACATCAGCCATCCTACTGGTGAGGAGAACTGGAGAGGAGGCTTGTCCAAGTTACAGGGCAAACTCCTTCCAGAACTGGCGCAAGCTGGACCAAAGGCTGCTGAGACGAGGCCAGGATCCCCTGTGGTTTTAGTCATGAGTTATTCCTGGTCACTGAGAAAAGTTAGGAACAAGGTGCAGGGTCACTGCGGCTGGCATCTGCCCACTGGGTGACTGGCCCATTTGCCCACAAACCTACATGTATTCATGGCGGACACTGACAGTACCCCCGTGTGCGCATGCACGCACATGCGCGCGCGTGCACATGCACGCGCGCACACCCCCCCCCACACACACACACACCCTCTGGGTCCACAGTGGCTGCTGGGCGCTGGCACTCACTGCACCCCTTCCCCTAGGTCCCCGGAGGAGAGGAGCCCTAGTGAGGAATCCTTGAAGTCAAGTCTCCATTCACCCTTCACAGGCCTTTGCAGGAAGGAGGCAAGACTTGGGGTGACCTTCCTACCTCGCTGGCTTTATAAACCTCAAAGGGCTCAGTGGGCGGCCTGGGGCTGTTTCTCCTTGCAGGTCTCCATTGACTCCTCTACAGCACCCACCACTGCCTTTTGTCCCCCTCTTCCCCAGCAAAGGTAGAGGCAATGGGCGCTGGCGGCCCGCGACGGGGTGCAGGTCCCCCAGATGGTGGCTGGGGCTGGGTGGTACTCGGCGCCTGCTTCGTGATCACTGGCTTCGCCTATGGCTTCCCCAAGGCCGTGAGCGTCTTCTTCCGAGAGCTCAAGCAGGACTTCGGTGCAGGTTACAGCGACACAGCGTGGGTGTCCTCCATCATGCTCGCCATGCTCTACGGCACGGGTCAGCACTTCCCCCAGAGCCTCCGGGGGTCCAGCATCTGGGGTTGGGCATCTAGAGCCCAAAGAAGCCCCGTGCCGCCCCCATCCCCCACCCCGGACCCCCGGCCCTAGGAAAGAGTGGGTAGGGCACATAGATCGAAATGGAAACCTGCTCCTTTCTGCTGGCCTGGAGGGACTGGGTTCATTCCATCAACAAACCCACACTGGGCTTCGTGAAGCTGGAGAAGCAGCATTCCAGCTCCCCACAGCCCTAACGCTGGAGTTGTGAGAGGGTGGGAACCTTCAGGAGGATGGCAGTCTGGTGGGACGCGGAGATGGAGAGTGGAAGCCATCCTTCCTACTTTGGGTCTGGGTCCTCGAGGGGGTTAGGGATGGGTGGCCACGCTCCCCCCACTCCACCTTGTCTGCCCAGTCCAGCTGTGGGACTACACCTCAACCAGACATTGCCCTCTTTCATCTCTGAAGGGGCGGGAGTGGGGAGTAAATACCCCGTCAAGGTCCTTCCGACCTCAGAGGTACAAGGCTTGGCGCATTTTCTGGAGGGGAGGTTGGTCTAACCTCGACAGTGACCCTGCTCTGCCCACAGGCCCCTTGTCCAGCATCCTCGTGACGCGCTTTGGCTGTCGCCGGGTGATGCTGGCTGGTGGGCTCCTGGCGTCCGCGGGCATGATCCTGGCTTCCTTTGCCTCACGCCTCCTGGAGCTGTACCTGACAGCTGGGGTGCTCACAGGTGAGGGCACCCATGTCTCTCCCCGGCAGGGATGTGGGTGCGGGTCGGGAGTCCCTACTGCAAGTCTCTCAGTTCCCAGTTTCCCCCAAAGGGGCGGCCCTCGAGTCATCTGGCTCGGCATCCCGGGTTCGGGCTTATCCTCCGGGTCCCGGGCCAGCCTGGCCCAGCTGCTGGGGCCAGAAGGGGCACCCCAGCCAGCCGCGTCGCCTCGCCCGCAGGCCTGGGCCTGGCCCTCAACTTCCAGCCGTCGCTCATCATGCTGGGGCTCTACTTCGAGCGGCGCCGGCCCCTGGCCAACGGGCTGGCAGCGGCGGGCAGCCCGGTGTTTCTGTCCACGCTGTCGCCGCTCGGCCAGCTGCTGGGGGAGCGTTTCGGCTGGCGCGGCGGCTTCCTGCTGTTCGGTGGCCTCCTGCTGCACTGCTGTGCCTGCGGGGCGGTCATGCGGCCGCCCCCGGGGCCGCCGCCCCCACCGCGCCCAGACCCCGCCGAGGACCACCGTGCGCCCTCCGGTGGCCGGGCTCGCCGCCGCCTGCTGGACGTGGCGGTGTGCACCGACCGCGCCTTCGTGGTGTACGTGGTCACCAAGTTCCTGATGGCGCTTGGGCTCTTCGTGCCCGCCATCCTGCTGGTGAACTACGCCAAGGACGCGGGCGTGCCCGACGCCGAGGCCGCCTTCTTGTTGTCCATCGTGGGTTTCGTGGACATCGTGGCGCGGCCGGCGTGCGGTGCCCTGGCGGGTCTGGCGCGCCTGCGACCCCACGTCCCCTACCTCTTCAGCCTGGCCTTGCTGGCCAACGGGCTCACGGACCTGATCAGCGCGCGTGCGCGCACTTATGGCACCCTCGTGGCTTTCTGCATCGCCTTCGGCCTCTCCTACGGCATGGTGGGCGCGCTGCAGTTTGAGGTGCTCATGGCGACCGTGGGTGCGCCCCGCTTCCCCAGTGCGCTGGGCCTGGTCCTGCTCGTGGAGGCCGTGGCTGTGCTCATTGGACCGCCCTCTGCCGGTGCGCACCGTAGGAAGGGTGCCTAACCCTGAGGCCTGTTAGTGTAAGGGCAACCCTTTAGACAGAACTCCCAGGGAGGAGGGGAAGTCAGGCCCCTTTGCTGAAAAGCCTGGTTGGTGGACTCCTTTATGGCCAGGTAGCTCCTCCCCAAATCAGGGACCACCCCGGGGGGTGAGGATGGAAAAGCTAGAGGTCAGTCTCAAGGAGAAACACACAAATAACCGTCTAGCCAGCCGTGTTGGGCATGTCGGCCTTCTCAGTTAGCATGCATGATAACCGCGGTTAGTTAGTTAGAAGGTGTTGTGCATGAGAGGTAGAGCCGGGAGGGGGTTAGATCCGGAAGCTTAGCCTGAGTTGTGGGCCCGGATCTGCCCCTGCGGAGAGCTAACCTGGACCGAATGTGTGTGGATGCTTCAGTCCCCAGCCTGTAAGGCAGAACAGGGAACCAGCCCTGGCTAGGAGCAGAGAAGGGGTGCTGGAGAGGAGAGGTGCTGGTGACCCCCCCCCCCCGCGCATGCGCAGACTGCTAGGCCTTCTGCTCATCCTGGCATAGCTCTGCAGGTGCCGGCGAGTGCGAAGGGCTGGGGGTTGCTTGGGAAAGTGTCACCGTGCAAGCGAGGCCTGGGCTAAGATCGGAAAGGCGGAGATGGGGACACCGAGATCTTCCTGAGTTGTCTGATTATCCTGAGGCATCAGGGAGCCAGGCAACCTTAAGTGAGAGAGGCCATAGTCAGGCTTCGGGAATGCATAGCGGGAGGAAGCCTGGATGGAGCCCAGGCTGCAGCAGAGGTGGAGTAAGCTACCACCTTTCCTTCTGAGCCAGCCACATGGCAGTGTTCTGAGCAAGCTCTGTCTGCCTGCTTCACCCAATAAGAAAGGCAAAGCCCCCGAGCCAGTGTGTGGGTACCCTCTCTCAAGCCCGCCACCCAAAAAGCCTCAAAGCTGACCCACCTGGAAGCCCAAGTGGATCTAATAGGGAAAGAAGGCAGACCCGGCGAGAAAGTGAAGGGCACTCCAAAGCTGAGTATAGCCAGAGACAGGGAAGGGACAGAGACATTTAGATAGGGTGAAGTGATGGTCATCAGGAAACTTCCTGAAGGCCACAGCCTGGTGTGGACACAGGAACACTCTAGAGTGAAGCCCATGGAAGCAAGCACAGTGGAGACTAGGATGTAACTGTGGCAGATCACATACTTAGCATGTGTGACGCCCTGGGTTCAGTCGCCCACAATACAACTAGAGATTTCCCCACACATGGAAATACTGTGCCCAGGAAAGGGACCTGGGCAATGGAAGGAAATGAGCCCTCTTTCCTGGAGCACAGGCAGAGCCCACCCCCCAGCCTGTGCTGAGGCACCTCACCAGCTCGGTTCGGATGGCTGGTAGCTCCTGATGAGGATGCTGAGCCAAATCCATATAGAGCAGATTATGTAGAGAGAGTTGGGGAGTCCTCAGTCCTAGCCCCCTGAGCTGGGTCCAGCCCCACTGGACCCTAACACCCAAAAGTGGGCTTGCACTGATGTGGAGGGGGGACCCTGTACGTTATAAAAACAGTGTCCTCAGAAGCATTAGACTGAGGTTCAGGGAGAGGACGTGAATTTGGGGTCTCAAAAGCAAGGGTTCATGTGGAGTTTTGCATTTATAAACAAAGAACATGTGTCACCAGTAAGCCCCATCTAATTAGTGTAGAGGGAACCCTGACAGGTTGTGACACCCCCACCCCCAGGCCGCCTGGTGGATGCCCTGAAGAACTATGAGATCATCTTCTACCTTGCTGGCTCTGAGGTGGCCTTGGCCGGAGTCTTCATGGCAGTGGTCACCTACTGCTGCCTGCGCGGTAAGGACGCCCCATCAGGCCCAGCTGCTGCAGGAGGAACCAGTGACACCGAGGATGTGGAGGCTGAGAGGGACTCGGAGCCAATGCCTGCCAGCACCGAGGAGCCTGGCAGCCTTGAGACTCTGGAGGTGCTGAGACCCCGGGCTGGGTCCCCAGGACCAGAACCAGAGGTGGAGGCAGTGCCTGGGCTGGGTCATGAGTCTGTGTAGACATCAGGCAGGTGGCCAGCAGGCATGAAAACATGGCTTTCCCTTTGAGGGCCTGGTACATGGGGAGGCAGCCTGGGGTGACCCCTTGGGTACCCCATCGGCCAGGCCGTTCCCAGTGAAGCTGTTGTGAACTGATGAGCACAAGCTGATAAAAAGCCTACTGAAAGATACATTCTGCTCCTGTACCTCTGCCAGGGCTCGGGCCACCTGAGCTGGGGAGGGCCAGGGAGAGTCGGAAGGATCCCCATGAAGTCCTCTGAGCCGTTGGAGCTCAGCAGGAACAGTGGGGGGCACCCCAGCTAGAGACACTGGGGGCTGGTGGGGATGCTGTATGCTGAAGCACATTTGGCCGCCATCTGCACAGAAGCACAAGGTCCAAGGTCAGGGTCTTCTTCACATGTAGGCTTCAGTCAGTTCCAAAGAGCATGGGAGCCAGGTGGTCAGGAGCAAAACCCAGAGGCCCTCGAGGTGTGCATGTCCCCTCACTGCCCTGAGCTGCCACCCCTCTTGAGGGTACATTCTAGTGACCCGTCACTTGTGGTCAGAACCCTGTTCCTGAGGAGACTGTTGTGGCTTTGTGAGCACCTGCTCTCTACCACAGGGACTTGTGGGCCATGACCTCTCTCAACCAGAGATTCTATCCAGCCACCCAAGTGCTAGGACGGCCCATGTCCTCCTACACCCAACGCTTGCACTTTGACCTGTGACTGACGACCTGCCTGTCTCACTCCCAACTCTAGCTAGAGCTCAGCAGAGTCCCTCCCACAAATGGCCCCTTCTCACCTACTGGCCCCAGCTGTGCCTCATTTTCCATCCAAGGTTTGGGGAACCCAGGCAATGCTCGGTTGACTTACATTCCTGTGTGGCTCTCAGACTCCTGATGCGACAGCATTTTATCTAAGCATTTACCTAAGAGTGCTTACTTGGCCAAGCAGTAGTCTAAGCCCTTCATGAATGTTGGTGTATTGATTCTCCTAACAACCCAATGAGGTAGAATTTATCCACACTTCAGACAGGGCAACATGCACAGGGAGGGCAGAAATCAGCCCAGGGTTACAGAGGCCATTATTGGATCCCGAGCTGTAGTTTTTTGTTTTGTTTTGTTTGAGACAGGGTTCTCTGTGTAGCCCTGGCTGTCCTGGAACTCTGTAGACCAGGCTGGCCTTGAACTCACAGAGATCCACCTGCTTCTACCTCTCAAGTGCTGGGATTAAAGACATGAACCACCATGCCCGGCTTCAAGCTGTAGGTTTTGTGCCCTTGACCATCAAAACTGGATGTCTCTTCAGAGATGCAGTGTGGCCAGACGGCTCTGTTGGGTCCCATGTGGATGGATGGTGACAGGCTATCTCCCTCCAGCTCCAGCTCCAGCCTGAGAATCCCACCTGAGTTTCTGCAGGACAGCAGAGCTCAAAGCTACCAAGCAAAAGTGTTTTTCCATTTTGGACCCTGCCTACCACCTTGCACACTCCTTGCCTGCTCTGCTCCCCAGATGGCCATATCCTGTCCTAAAGGGCCTTCAGAGTAAAAGCTTTGCAGGTGTGTACCACACCCAGCCCGGTAGGGAGCAGACAGACTACTGCCTACGGGTGGCAGCATCTCCCTAGCGCCCCCTTGGCCCTGAACTGAACAGGCGCTCCTGGAGTAGTCTTCCTAGCCTTGCATCACCCTGACCAGTACCTCTTCTGCCCCCTTGCCCAAACAACGGTTTATTTCACAGCCAGAAACACTGAAGGGTTGAAGGGAGAATGCTCAATGATGCCAGAAGCAGTGGGAGCAGGTGACAGTCTAGATCAGCGCCCAGTGTTCCCACGTGTACTCATGAGCAAGATGCCACCCTGCGCCTCTCACCCCAGAGGCTATGGGAGAAAACTGCTCCTGCGGGTGTTGCGACATGAGCAGTGGACACAGAGAACTGCCTAAGCCTTTGTCCCACCCTCCCTCACGACCCAGGAAGCAGCTGAGATCTGGTTGCAGGGGAGGGTCTGAGCCATTGCAAGGAGCCCATCCGTTCTGTCTGGGTTTCTGTTTATTCAATACAGGCCCAGCATCCAGCCCTTGAGGCTAAGTCAGGAACAAATAAATATAGGCTGCTGAGGTGTGCACACGGACTCAGGGCCAGCCTGGTACGCTGGCCCCAGCCTCGGATGTCCACCCAGCTCCCGTTCCCTGCAGACTTGGCACCACCGAGGTACTCATGGGGACAGGTCCTGCGCTCTGCCTGCTCCAGCCCCTCCTCTTTTCTGTCCAAGGCCCAGCTCTCCCTCGCTGGGAGGTGGGAAGGAAGGATGGGGGCCAGAGTCCAGGTCCCAGGCTGCAGCCCGGGTTCACTGTGCGAGGACAGAGGAGCAGGGAGGCAGGCGCCGAGCCAGCAGGCCTTTATGCGCCACCACATGCCTCCGCTGCCCTACAGCGGCCCCGCCCCGCCCCGCTGCGGTCCTCCCCACTGCCCTGCCCCAGGTCCACTTGAGGGCACTCAGGAGTCACACCAGCTTCCGCCCTTGTCCATGGGCCCAGTGGCCCCACGTGCATTCTTGGACACTTCCCTAGCTGCCCCGTCCTCCTCCTCCTCGTCCTCATCCTCTCCATCAGTGAAGCCACTCTGGTTAGGGCCGTAGGCTAGAGTGGTGTGTGCCAGGTCCACCTCGATGGGGAAGACGTCGGCGTCCCGCAGCACCGCATAGCAGTCATTGTAGTACTTGGACATGGTGGACACGAAGCGCTGCAGCTGGAACACGATGTCCTGGACTGGGGCAGGAGGTGAGCAGACAGGCCCAGTGGCTACAGCTGCCTCCTCCTAGGGAAGACCTGGAGCTGGCCTGTTCTTCCTGCTGGGACACTTCCTGGGCCCCAGGCCTCAGGAAGGGTGGCACAGCCCAAGGCTGCCTGGCCCTGCCTAGTTGGCCACCTAGTCCTCCAAACTCCTAGCTCAGGAAACAGAGAAGGCAGCCTGAGTGAGTGATCATGGGCCCCAACCCAGCCAGGTTCTGAGTGGACTCCTACCAGGGCCTGGTCCTGAGGCCTCGGGGAGACTACCCTCTCTAGGCCTCATTTCTGATCTAGGGAGAGAACGGCACCACCCTGGGGCTCAGCGCCAGGAGAGGACCGAGTCAGGGGGTGCACAGGCTCGAGATTCCCTCACCGTGTTTCTGGTCCAGCAGCTCCATCTTCTCTAGCACATCCTTGCGCATCTGCGAGAAGCGGGCCCGAGCCTCTTGGCGGCAGCGCAGGATCAGGCGGTACTCATAGTTGCCTGTGCTCACTCGGTAGAGGGGTTCTCCTAGAGCCTGGGGCAGGCAAGCTTGTCAGCTCTCTTGGGTGGACCTGGGCCTCCCGGGGACAGATGGGGCTGGAAGGCTGCAGGGCTGGCCCAGCTCACAGCTCTACCACAATGGGCTTCCAGACGCCAGTGACGGACAGAAGCTCAAAACAGTAACTTTGGAGGGAGAAAAATCAGCCACAGAAACACGAATACAGCTCACATGAAATAGATGAATACTGGTTAAAAGAGGGACCCTGACTGCAAACAAATCACAAATCAGAAACAACAACAACAACAAACAACAACCAGGCGTGGAGAGCGGCTCAGTGGGTAAGAACACTCACTGCTCTCGCAGAGACCCGGGTTCAGTTCCCGGCCCCACACGATCGCTCACAACTGTGTAATTTTAGATCCAACACCCCCTTATGACCTCCACAGGCACCAGCCATGCGAACGGACACACACACACACACACACACACACACACACACACACACACACACACGCAAAACACATATATATATATATATATAAAAGTAAAAAACACCAACTTTTTTTTTTTTTTAAATCAAAGCATAGGTCAGAAGTGAAATCAGTCAGCTTTTTCTTAGAGGAGCCTCACAACCTTGGGGCACCTGGCCTAGAGGAGTCACTTCATGGCACACTAGCTGGTACTCCAAGCCAGAGGAGCTGGTAGAATGGGCGGACAGCCCCAAACTCCAGCAATTAAGACCCCAGGGTGCCTGACACCACCCAGAACCTCTGGCAGACCCAGGGCCTTCTAAAGAGGAAGTGTGGGCACCCCACGCCTTCCCACTACCAGCCGGGGCCCCTTCGGTACTCACAATGCAGCTGTATTCCTCGTCATCCATCTCCTTCACCTTTAGACAGTAGGACTGGATGGGATGGGATGGGATGGGTGAGGCCAGGAAGTCAGTAGCCAAACTTCCTGGACTCCCACCCTCATGATTCTAGCCCCACCTGTCATGCCTCCCTATCCCTCAGGTCACCTGGGAACCTGGACACACCAAGAGAGCAGTGACCACATAGGCCACCTAGCCCTGGACCACCCGGGAAAGGCTGGAAGCCGACATGGACAGAGGCCCAGGAAAGGGGCAGCAGAGCGATGAGGCACTCCTCTGGGAGGGTGTCAAGGCCTGAAGGCTGGAGACATCCAAAAGGGACCAAATTCAAGTCTTAGGAGATGCTCTGGGGACTGGAGGGTGTGGCTCCGTGGTACAGCACTTGCCTAGCATGCATAAGGCCTGGGGTTCTATCTCCAGAATAGCAAAGATCCCAAACCAAAACCAAAAGGTCCTGCGTGTGGTGGTACTGCTGGTGGAGCAAAATAGCTCGGGGCTCCTTGAAGACATGCTGCGCACAAGCCTAGTTAAGGCCCTGAGAGGTGAGCAGCAAGAAACCTGAACACTTAACAGATCACTGTCTGGCTTCTTTGACAATCAGATTATCATTTAGGACTCTGAAGGTCCTTGGAAGAATCCTAGACCTAGTCTGAGCTGCTGCTAAAGGTGACAAGTCCCAGGAACAGCAATGACAGAGAATGAGGACTCTCCTGCTCACCAGGCTCTGGGTAACTCAGCGCTCCTTGGAATAGGAGGAATGCAGTGTGTAGGAATGCAGTCTAGGCTGCTTCTGATTAGTCAGGCTTTAATCCCATACTCCTGACTCAACAGAGTGGGTCTGGCCCCACCCTGCCTGCTTGCCTAGGCTGGCCTCAGGGTGGGCTCACCCCAGCTGGCCACACACTGCAGACCACCCAACTCACCAAGTACTCGAACTTCACATCCAGGTATTTCTTGATGGTGAGGCGCGTATCAGGGATGGCTTTGTTGAGGTACGTGTTCAAGTCTGTCAGCATCTAAGAGGTTGGGTGACAAATGGCACACATGTATCATCCCTCCCAGTGGACTTGGGCATCAGCCAAAGGGCATTGTGTCAAGGTTAGAAGACTATGTCAGGCCAAGGGCACATTGTGACCCTGCAGTGTCTTAAGGTCAACAGGGACCCAGGGAGGCAGAGGGACTGATGGCCGGCCATAGAGGTGACACCAACCTAGTGTCTGCATGGCACCTGACTCCAGCCCAGAACTCCTCCTGTGCTAAGCTGTCCCTCCTGCTCTGACCAGTGGGCATGCTGCCTGCCGAGGGACCCACCGGTTTGATGGTTTTCAGTAGCCGAATGCCAAACTTCTCAATGCTGCGGTGTGCATCAGCAAACTTCACGAATGCCTCACTTGCTGCTGGCTGCGGCTCCCGCACCCCAATCACAGAGAACACGTCCCCAAAGGCTGCATGACAAGTTTGCTTTGAAGCCCCGACTTGACCCCTAATGGAGAAGCCAGGGGCTTGCTGGGCAGCAGGACAGGGGCCTGACAAGCAGAGAGCCACGGTCTGCTCGAAAGGTCTACATCCCAAGGAGGTACATTTTCAAGAGGCCTGCACCGTACTGCCAAGGAGCTGCATCCTCATTCTGGGCCTAGGCTCCCAGGGGAGCTAGCCTTTGTCCCCCAGGTGACCAGACAAAAGGCTAAGTGAAAATCTAGGTGGTCAAGCTAGGCAAGAGCAGAGCACCAGGCCGAGAATCTGGACGCCTGGGTTTGGATGCCAGCTCTGCCACCATGAGCTCTGGGCCCACTTCCTGTCTGGGCTTCCTTTCCTGGATAGTAGAAGGTTGTCTTTCCTGCCCACATGGGACCGAAGAGACCAGAATGAAGAAGAGAAGCTGCCTGCACTGTGAGTAGCAGTGAGGTACGTGGCGTCCCCCAAAGGTCAGCTGGACCAGATGCCCCATGGTCACTGCCACCTGGTATAAGGTTAGAGGTCAGAACTGGGCGCTGGCCTTGGCATAGGGATGAGAAGGGCCCCAGAGAGGAACAAGCCACACCGCACTGTTCGGTGTAATTAAGCCCCGAGGGACAGGGGTTTGCAGGGTCACGTGATGTATCTGGGGATGCCATTACCCCGGTGCGTCTGTGACAACTCATAAAAGGCCCGGAGGAGATTCTTGGTGTGTTCCGTCATCCCTGTCGGAAGAGACCCAAGTGACAGAAGATGGAGACCGAAACCAGGGATCACATTGGCCCCCCAGCCTCACAGTCCACCTGAGGTCCTCACTGGGCATTAGGTCCCCAGGCTTTTCCCCAAGGCCTGGGGATGAAGGCTGAGTTGGCCCTCTATGGGGATCCCATGTGACCAGCAGCTGGGATTATGTATGACAGTCTCCTCGGGGATCTCTCTGGGAGTGTAGGAATTGGAGGGGCGTCTGTTACATTTACTGCTCCCCAAACTCTCTAGGTAGCTCCCCTGGCCCACTGACACTCTCTAGGACAGGGTCCCCAGGACAGACAGCGGCAGTAGGCACTTCCCGGCCGACCTACCCTTGTACAGCTCAGCAGTGTGTTCCAGCTCCTCCAGGCGCTTTACCAACCCATCTGTGGAGGTCAAGAACAGGGGGCTGTAGCCTCAGCAAGCCGGGGGCACCAGCCCAGCAGAGGCCAGGCAAAGGTAGAGGCTAGCCTCTGCCAAAAACAGGTCTCGGGTGGAGTTTGGGCCTCAGGGTTTACTCATCAACTCCCCAGCAAACCCAGAGAGGTAAGAGACAGCAGAGCTGGCTCAGGAGTCCTGCCAGGCCCTGGGGCAGCCCAGGGGCTGACGCTCTTCCAGTACAGGCTCTTCCCAAAGCAGGGGGGTTTGAGGGTGGTATTCCCTAGGCAGGCCCCAGGGCGGCTTCCCATAGGCCCAGAAGGCAGACCCTGGCTGGGCGGGCTAGCAGCCAGAGTGGAGGAGAGCCTTCTGAGCATGGCCAGGGCTGGTGGGACAACTGCACAGGACGGGCTAGGGTATGGGGGAAGAGCTTCGGAAGGGCTCAGAGGAAGGGCTCACACTAGAATTTGCTGATCACAGCCAATAGCCCAACAGGTATAGAGTAAGTGCCCATTTCTCCCTCAGACTGACCAGATTCACTCCACCCCTCACTGCCAGAGAATGCAAGGAAAGCTGAGTCCCTCTCAGACCGAGCTAAGCTGCAGAAGACAGGGACCAGAGCAGCTGCTGGAGAAGTAGAAACCAGCCGCGCTGCCTGGAAGAGGCTTGGACAACTGAGGCCCCTGGAAAGGACCACCCCCCCCCACCCCCCGCCCCGTGGAGCCAGGCTGTGCAGTGAGCTCCAGGTTCCCAGCTGTGTGAGCTGTCCCCGGGGTTGGGGTGAGCGCTGGGGATGCAGCTGTCTGAGTCATTTCTGCTCCTGTGGGCGACCCCTCCCCACACTCCTGGGAGCGGCCCCCCCCACACTCCTGAGCTCCCCACACACACTCCTGAGCGACCCCTCCCTGCACTCCTGGGAGCGGCCCCACTAAAACCCCCTGGTCCGCCCAGTGGGACTTGGGTCTGCGTGGCCCCCTCTGGGGTGAGCAGACTGTGCTGTGGCCCCTCACGGCAGCGTTCTGTCACCAGCTCGGCCACCGCCCAGGCCCGCAGTCGGCTGTGGTTGGCCCTCCCTAGCATCTCCCCCTCCAGGACCTGACGGGGCTCCTGAAAGGACTGGTCCTGGGGAATGACGCCCACGGGCTCTCCACGACTTGGGGCGGCCACAGGGCACCCCAGAGGAGTTCTGGTGAGGATCCAGTGAGGACGGTGTGTCCGAAACCTGAGGCCCTGACCAGACCAGTGACTCACTGCAATCAGCATGTGCCAGTAAAGCTGATGGGTGACACAGGGTATAGACGCCGGGTGACACACCGAGGTCCCCAACGTCACCAGGACGGATGGGGAGGTGCCGGAGAGGCGGGGAAGGAGAAGTGAAGGGGTTTGTTGCTGATGTCTCGGTTTGGGTTTGTGGCTTTGCTGACTCACATGCTTACTTTGTTTCGTGGTCTTTTGGGAGGGAGTGTGGCAGGGACAAGGGGAGAATATGGGGGGACGGGGTGAGCAGAATTGGGGTGCATGATGTGACACTCCCAAAGAATCAATAAAGAAGTTAAATGGAAAAATAAAAATAAAAAGATGTGGAACTCTCAGCTCCTTCCCCGGCGCCATGTCTGTCTGCCTGCTGCCCTGTCCTGACAAGATGATCATGGACTGAACCTCTGACTGCAAGTGCCCCCCCCCCCCCATGAAATGTTTGCCTTCGCAAGGAAAGAAAGAAAGAAAGAAAGAAAGGAAGGAGTGTGGTCACGCAAGACCACACTAGGTCTGGGAGTGACTGTGGTAAACCGAAGATCCAGGTCCTGCCCTTGGGCTCCAAGCCCAGCAGAGGCGCTCAGCCAGCAGCCAGTGAGGAACAGGATGGGGAGGGAACGGTCACCTCAGCTCGGGTGGCCAGCCGGGCTGGAACTGGGAGGAGGCTGACTGGCAGGGGTGGAAAGCATTACAGACAGGCCTGGGAGTGCAGGAAGCATGGGCCTCCTTGGGCTCCCCACCTCTGGATATGTCCCCCACCTGTGGGGGTGGAGTCACATACCTCTCATGACCCGGTGAGGGCTTCTGGGCCCTGACTAGGCCTGGAAGCACCTGCAGAACACTGAAAGCCCCTGACAACCCCGGCTTTCTCCAGCCTGGCCCTGTGGGCAGGGACCGCTTAACCTCTTCTACAGAGGAAGCTGAGGGCTGAGTGGCAGGCTAAGTGCCTCAAGTCATGCAGCCATGCCTATCTGGGCAGGTCCTGCCTCTCCTGGCTTTGGGGTGGAATTTACTCAGTCAGGGGCTTTGAGCTGGAGGACAGGGACACGGCACAGACTGAAGCTCTTCCCTGGACAGGAAAGCCGGCTGTGGGAAAGGCCTTGAGTGGGAGAATGGGGGAGGGTGGACACCGCAGAGGTCTTCGGGAGGCTGTGGTGGCCCACGGCCTCCAGGTCCTGGCTCCCTAGAGCATGAGCACGTGGCCAGCAGGCCCGGTTGTTTTTAGCTGGGTCATGGGACATCATGACAGCTTCAATTTTAGAAATCCTATTTACAGCGAGGGAAATTGCAAGGTTCGGGGGAGACAACAACCCATTCTAATTTCATCTCAATGCACGGTGACTACAGTAACAAGGATTTATAGGCACCACGGGGCTGAAAATAGCAGCCGCCACTTTGTACCCCATTTGGAACATGCTCAGGCCCCACCCCCACTCTCCCAGCCAATAAGGCCCGTGTGCCCAGCTGAGCCCACGGTTTACATGGGTATTTTTATCCTCCCCGAGTACATGCATAGCACTGCTATTTATAAGCCTGGGCTGGCGGTGGCAGGGACCACGGGTTCCGTCGGCCTCCTGGGGAGACATCCAGTGCGCGTGTCTGAGTGTGTGTAGAGTGCCGGCCGCACATGGCTCCTCTGAGCACAGGTAGAGGCGCCAAGGGCGGCAGCGCCACCTCCTGGTCAAGGGCAGGACTGAGGCGGACAGGACGGGCAGGACAGTGTAGCTGTGCAGGGGCAGGGGCGTGCAGGGGCGTGCATGGGCGTGCAGGGGTGTGCATGCGGTGGAGAGGGACTCACTCTGCTCAGGCATCCCTGCTGGAAGGGAGCACCCGCCCTCCCAGGTCTGTGCTGCCCTCCACCCCCACCCCCACAGTGACCTAGAGCCCACAGCTGGCAGCTGTAGTAGCTCTTGGGGTCCCCAGGGATACAGAGGTGTGACTTGGCTGTCCTCACTGAGGCAGCGAAGGGCTATCAGACCCAGCAGCTTGACGGAGAGCCGGCCGCCAGGCTGGCGGAAGGGGCACTTACCATTGCACAGGATGGCTCGGCTTAGGCCCAGGGCGTCAGCTGTGCCTGAACTCATGTTTTCCACCAGGCGGTGCTTGACCTTCTTCAACACTGGGGCGGAGAGAAAAGGCCAGTGAGACTGCTGCTGAGCAGGCCGTGCCTGCGGGCGGGGGAGATGGCCCAGGGTCTGGTGTGTGGAGTGGTCGGGAAGCCGTGGCTCTCAGCAGAGTGTCCTGAGCTACCTGTCCCACACAGCGCTGATCGGAGGAGCCAAACAGGTGAACACGGAGCGCTCGGCACAAGGACTGAGCCCTGCTATCTGCCGCTGGTCACTGAGAGCCCAGAGCTTGTCCGTGCTAAGCAAGGGCTGACAGGCCAGCCAGAGAGGCCTCGTCCCTTCTTTCTTCCAGCCAACACGTGAGATGGCTTGTGGCACGGCAAGGCTCTGGAGGGGTTCTTAAGCTGATTACATCATAGTAGTGGGCATCATGACTGCCACTGGCCGCCGGTCACTGCATATACCCAGCTAAGGTCTCAGAAGGGTCCTGGGCTGGAGTCACGGGGCTCAAGAGGGTAGGAATGTCAGACCAGGCGTGGTGGCGCACGCCTTTAATCCCAGTACTTGGCAGGCAGAGGCAGGCGGATCTCTGAGTTCGAGGCTAGCCTGGTCTACAGAACAAGTTCCAGGACAGCCAGGGCTACTCAAAGAAACCACTGGTGAGCTCGTCTGCCCTTAGCCTCTCTCCCCCAGGGCTGTGGGCGGTACGTGAGCGTGGGTTGACCTGGGTCTTCTGCCAGGAGACTCTGCCTCCCACCGTTGTCACGTGGCTGATCCAGAGGAAGTGGCAGCTAATTATTGCTGTTTCAAGGCTTCTACAGAAGCAAGGTCCTGCCCTTCTAGGCACAGGCAACTTCCAAATAGCACACCCTAAGGTCTAGTGTGCACCCTAGTCTTCCTGGAAGTACAGTGCAGGAGAGGCCACAGAGGAGGCGTGGGAGGGGGGGGGTGTGATACAGGGTGGTGGGAATGCAGGGCCGGGGCCTGGGAATGCTACAAGGGGGGCACCTGGCTCCTCCGAGCCTTCTGGATCAGCTTGGACAGAAAAAGCCAGAGCCCACGGCACATGGCTGCTCTGGCCTGGCTTACCGATGTCCAGGGACATGCCCTGCTTGGGGTCCGCCTGCAGCTTGTTGTAATGGATGGTCACCTCCCCCTGCAAGAGCAGCAGTCAGTCAGGGCGGTGGTGGACTTCCGGCCCTCCCCTCCCCCCCAGACTATCGTCTGCAACCCGCCCTAGACCACCAACCAGAAGGGGAGGAGCAGGACTTTGGGGACTCCATCCAGCAGGAGAGGTTGAGTGACTCGGACAGGGGAGGGCGTCCGACCACAGGCGGCCACCGTGGTCACTCTAGTCTCTGCAGTCCTAAGGCCTCTGAGACGGGCTGAATCTGCTCACATCCCACTTGGACTGAAAACTCACACCCACAGCACAGACGAAGTGAACCGATGCCGTCAGTTAGGGGCAGGCTGTGAAGGGCTCCCTGGGGACTGACATGGCCCTGAGCCCCTCCTTGGTCTGCCCGATGCCTGAAGGGGTACTAGGAAGAGCTACAGAGGTCATCCTCTCTTTCGTGAGGACTAAGTACCAATGTGACTCGGGTACGGGACCAGAGGAAGCCGGGGTGGTGTGTGCCTGAGTGGAAGCAAGAAGGGACAGTGGGAGCTGAAGAGATGGTTCAGGTCTCAGCACCCACATGGTGGCTCACAGCCATGGTCACTCCAACGCCAGGGGGCTGACGCCCTCCGACTTTCCGGTACAAATGTGGTGCACACACGTACTTGTAGCCACTGTGTACATAAAATAAAATAAGGGGCTGGAGAGATGGCTCAGAAGTTAAGAGCACTGATTGCTCTTCCAGAGGTCCTGAGTTCAAGTCCCAGCAACCACATGGTGGCTCACAAGCATCTGTAATGAGATCTGGTGCCCTCTTCTGGTGTGCAGGCAGAACATTGTATACAAGATAAATAAATCTTTTAAATAAATAAATAAATAAATAAAAATAAAATAAATCCAATAAAAATATTTTTGAAAGTAGAGGTAGTAGGGCTGGTCTGGAGCCTTGGAGGACGGCATAGGAAGGGGAAGGCACTGGCCTGGCTGGGGTTTGGGGCCTCAGGGCCCAAGTCTACACAAGCTGGACCCCACCCTGGACGCCGGGACTGCCTGTCATCTGTGACTTTGCACTCGTCAGGGAGCTCGCTCACTACAGTTCCCAAGGCTCCCCAGTGCTGAACTGCTGGGGAGCGGCAGAAAGGCCGTGTTTGTCCTGACCGAATGGACACTGCAGAGCAAGGGTCTCAGTGGAACATCTTGGGTGGGGAACTAGCAGGAGGGAAGGGATGCGGGCTACATCTGGACTGGAAATGCCTGAACTTAGGGCTCCCCACAGCCTCAAGTCCCCGGGAAACTCAGGAAGCAGTTCCCACAACAAAACTCTAGGGCAAACATGGCCCAGCTGTGGTCACTGGAGTTCACTGACCCAGGGAGGTCACTGTCGGCATCTAGCTGCCTCTGAGCTCTAACCAGGGACATCACAGCTCATCTGAGTGTTTAGCCTTCTGGAGCTTACGGGGTCCAGGAGACTCCAATGTGTCCCTCATACTGCGATACAAGAAGCAGACGGTGACCCTAAGCCGGCTAGGCCCCTGGCAGCCTGGGTAGCTCAGCAGGAACCTGACAGGCTCCGCCTCCCACTCCAGAGCGAGCTCCTCCCTGCTGCTCCGGCAGGGTCTCACCTTCACCTCCTGGATCATCTTCGCCACCTCGACTTTGGTTTTCCCTTTGATAGACCTGCCATTGACCCCGGTGATCTCATCCCCAGCCGCCACCGTGCCGTCCAAGGCTGCAGGTGTGTTGTCAAATACCTGTCATGTGAAGGAAGTGGAGGACAATGAGGGGGACCGGGGACCGAGGCAGGCCCTCCCTCTACTCAGGAAGTGCCAGGGAAGACGAGAGGAAAGCTCCCCATTCTTGGGAAGGGGGGAGAAGCAGGCTGTGGGGCCCAGCACTCAGACTGTTGTCTATACAGCAAATACACTGGCCCTCACGGCCCTCACACCTGCTCTGCAGTCACTACCTTCCACGGCTTTTCCAACAATGCTGTCGGCAGCCAAAGCACTTCTTAACAATTGCACAGCTCCTCTGGCTGAGCAAGGGCCCTATGCCCGGGAGCCCTTTCCCAGGCCCACCCTTCAACAGGACTTGTGCTCACTGGCGGTCAGGAGGTGTTCCGTCAAAGACCAGCTGTTTACTGGTAACAGTAAGGAGATGGCTGTCTATGGGGGCCACATACAGATTCAAGGGACACACACAGACATGGTGTGCACACACACAGACATGGTGTGCACAGAGACATGGTGTGCACACACACAGACATGGTGTGCACACACACAGACATGATGTGCACAGAGACATGGTGTGCACACACACAGACATGGTGTGCACACACAGACATGGTGTGCACAGAGACATGGTGTGCACACACACAGACATAGTGTGCACACACAGACATGGTGTGCACAGAGACATGGTGTGCACACACACAGACATGGTGTGCACACACACAGACATGGTGTGCACACACACAGACATGGTGTCCACACACTGATGCAGGGGCACACACACAGACATGGTGTGCACACACACAGACATGGTGTCCACACAGATGCAGGGGCACACACACAGACATGGTGTGCACACAGACAGACATGGTGTGCACACAGACATGGTGTCCACACACTGATGCAGGGGCACACACACACAGACATGGTGTGCACACACACAGACATGGTGTGCACACACACAGACATGGTGTGCATACACACAGACATGGTGTCCACACACACAGACATGGTGTCCACACACAAATGCAGGGGCACACACACAGACATGGTGTGCACACAGACAGACATGGTGTGCACACAGACATGGTGTGCACACACAGATTCAAGGGGTACACACACACAGACATGGTGGGCACACACAGACACAGGGGCACACACACAGACATGGTGTGCACACAGACATGGTATCCACACACAGACGCAGGGGCACACACAGACATGGTGTGCACACACAGACATGGTGTCCACACACAGATGCAGGGACACACACAGACATGGTGTGCACACACAGACGCAGGGGCACACACACAGACATGGTGTGCACACACAGACGCAAGGGCACACACACACAGACATGGTGTGCACACACATAGACACGGTGTCCACACACAGATGCAGGGACACACACAGACATGGTGTGCACACAGACAGACATGGTGTGCACACAGACATGGTGTCCACACACAGACGCAGGGGCACACACACACAGACATGGTGTGCATACACAGACGCAAGGGCACACACACACAGACATGGTGTCCACACACAGATGCAGGGACACACAGACATGGTGTGCACACACACAGACATGGTGTGCACACACAGACATGGTGTCCACACACAGATGCAGGGACACACACAGACATGGTGTGCACACACAGACGCAGGGGCACACACACACACAGACATGGTGTGCACACACAGATGCAGGGACACACACAGACATGGTGTGCACACACACAGACATGGTGTCCACACACACAGATGCAGGGACACACACAGACATGGTGTGCACACACAGACGCAGGGGCACACACACACACACAGACATGGTGTGCACACATACAGACATGGTGTGCACACAGACATGGTGTCCACACACAGACGCAGGGGCACACACACACAGACATGGTGTCCACACACAGACGCAGGGGCACACACACACAGACATGGTGTCCACACACAGACGCAGGGGCACACACACACAGACATGGTGTGCACACACAGACGCAGGGGCACACACACACAGACATGGTGTCCACACACAGACGCAGGGGCACACACACACAGACATGGTGTCCACACACAGACGCAGGGGCACACACACACAGACATGGTGTGCACACACAGACGCAGGGGCACACACACACAGACATGGTGTGCACACACAGACACAGGGGCACACACAGACACAGGGGCACACACAGACATGGTGTGCACACACAGACATGGTGTGCACACACAGACACAGGGGCACACACACACAGACATGGTGTGCACACACAGATGCAGGGGCACACACACACAGACATGGTGTCCACACACAGACGCAGGGGCACACACAGATGCAGGGGCACACACACACAGACATGGTGTGCACACAGACATGGTGTGCACATACAGACGCAGGGGCACACACAGATGGAGGAGCACAGACTGGACCAGAGAGTAACTAGAGACATCAAACTTGCCAGCAGTGGTTCTGTACCTTCAAACTTGTTTTTGAGATAGGTAGGATCTAACTTTGTAGCCCAGATGGGCCTTGAACTAGCAAACTTCCTTCCTCTACCTCGTAACAGGGATACCAGCCACCATATCTGGCTCCTGTGTTATCTTTAGTTTCTAAATTTTCTAAAAGAAAAAGCCATGTCTAAAGGATACTTTGTAATATGTTTTACAATGTTACAAGGAAAAATGAAGCAACTAAGGTAGACATTTATCAGCCTTCAGATCATGTTACAAGTATCACAATAAGCCACCAAGAAGCCAGGGCGGCCTGGCACACACCTTTAATACCAGCACTCGGAAGGCAGAGCCAGGCAGATCTCTGTGCGTTCGTTCGAGGCCAGCCTGGTCTACAGAGCAAGATCCAGGACAGGCAACAAAACTACACAGAGAAACCCTGTCTCGGGGGTGGGGGGGGGTGGGGGGGGTGGGGGGGTGGGGGGTTGGGGGGGGGGGAAGCGACCAGGAGACAACAGGAACTATGGAACACTGATGAGAGAAGCAGGCATAATCAGACCGAAGCGATGCTGGACTTGACCGCCACCGTGTGCAGATGCAGATTGGTGAAGCACCTCTTGGAAATGTCAGTGAAGATGTTTCCCCAAGAGAATGAACTGAGTGGGGAGGGGGGAAGCCTGCCTGAAATCTGGGCAGTGCCACCCCACAGGCCTGGCTAGCAAGAGAGGGTTAGAGGAAAGGCTGCTAGCACAGACGCTCTCTCTGCTCTCAGGCCGTCAGCAGGGGAGCTGCTCTGCTCCTGCCACGGAATACGACGAACCCAAACTGAGTGCTTCCTCGAAGATTTCTGAAAGGTATGCTGTCACGGCAAGGATTACGCCCAACACAGAAAATGGGTACTAAAGAGGTGAGGTCGCTGCTGTGACAGCACAGTCATGTGGTCCTGAAGCCTGGTGTGCACAGGACATTTAGGAAAGCTGGGCGGTGAGGCTGGAGAAGCCCCAGATAATGTGGTAAACTTATCCCAGTGGGCAGAGCTGGTGTAGCGGAAGAGAGCCAACTCCTACAATCTGCCCTCTGCCTTCCACTCATGTGCCATGCCATGTGTGCACACACGCACAGACACACATGCAAAACAGATTAATGTCAAAACAGATTAATGTCAAACAAGACTATGGGGGGCTGGAGAGGTGGCTCAGAGGTTAAGAGCCCTGGCTGCTCTTCCAGAGGTCCTGAGTTCAATTCCCAGCAACCACATGGTGGCTCACAACCATCTGTAATGAGATCTGGTGCCCTCTTCTGGTGTGCAAGGATACATGCAGGCAGAACACTGTATACATAATAAACAAACAAATAAATGTTTAAAAAAAAACAAGACTATGGGGATCTTTTTTTTTTTTTTTTTTTTTTTTGGTTTTTCAAGACAGGGTTTCTCTGTGTAGCTTTGTGCCTTTCCTGGAGCTCACTTGGTAGCCCAGGCTGGCCTCGAACTCACAGAGATCCGCCTGGCTCTGCCTCCCGAGTGCTGGATTAAAGGCGTGCGCCACCACCGCCCGGCCTGACTATGGGGATCTTTAAAGATAGCTAATACATTTGGATACATTTGGCATGTAAGATGAATATGAACCTTTCAGGACCCAGGGTGGATGCTGTGGTTTAAAGTGGGTGTCAAGCTGACAAGATCTTGACAGTCCAGTGACTGGACTTGAGAAATGCACCTTGCTGTCACATGGTGTCCTAGGAACCCCAAGGACCCTTATGTGGGTCTGTGAGGATGTTTGCAGAGAGACTACCTAAGGAGTGTGTGAACACAGGCTGCACCATCCCATAGGCTGGAGCCTGGAGGAGAGGAGGAAAGGGGAAAGGCGGCCTGCACAGTACACACATGCTCCTGTTCTCTGGATCCTCTGATGTGACTGCTCAGCCACGAGCTCCCTGCACTGAGAGACAGAAACCTGTGACCCAGCCAAGGTAAATCCCTCCCCTAACTGTTCCCCTTGGGTATCTGGACACAGAAGTGAGAGCAATGGTCCACATTTGTGGATGAGAAGACGTGACGGAAGACAGCAGTACTGTCTGCAGCAATTTGCAGACGCAGTGAACTCCTGACAATACCCCAGGGACATTTTTACAGATGGAAAGACTAAAGACCTAAGATTCACAGAATATCGAGGAACTTTGAAAGGCCAACATAATCTTGAGAAAGAATAATAAAGCTGGGAGACTCACATTTGATTTCAAATTTTCCTACAAAGCTAGAGTCATTGGACTAGAGATCTAGAAATAACCTGCATAGACAGACAAGTGACTGACGAGTGCTAAGAACATTGGAAGGACAAAGGTCAGTCTGGAGAACGCAGGACCCATGGCAAGAACACAGAAACGTAACTCAACATTTTGAGTTAAAAATAAACTACAATAAGCCGGTTGTGGTGGCGCACGCCGGTAGGATTTGCTGAAGGAGGCGGAGGCAAGAGGATCACAAGTTTGAGGCCAGCCTGGGCAAATTAGAAAAAGTAAAAGAAAAAAAAATAAACTACAATACAATGAACTCTAACATCACACTAAGCAAAATAAATCCCTAGTTCTACTTACAAGAGTCCCTAGAACAGTCAAAGCCACAGAGACAGAGAGGAGGATGGGAACTGCAGGGGCTGAGGGAAGTCAGCGAGGCCATCTCCAGTCAGTTTTAAAGGCTGGAGAGTGGTGACAGCTGCACCACGTGGCGAGTGTATTTTAATGCCCGAGAATGGGTAGGTGGGTAAGTTCTGCGGGATGTGTGTTTGTGACAACTGGAAAACAGGGCAGGGTGTATGTAAGAGTGATATATGAGACGCTCATATACTCCCGGGGCCCAGATGATGCCCCTTTCTGAGGACCCAGCACAGCCACAAATAAGGCTGTGCCTACAGCTGTCACCCCGACACCTGAGACGCAGGAATGACCAGTTCCCCAAAGGCTTGATAGATAAGAATAAGGCACACATAAGTAAAAGTCCCAATAAGAAAGACAGTGGCCGGGCGGTGGTGGCACATGCCTTTGACCCCAGCACTCGGGAGGCAGAGCCAGGTGGATCTCTGTGAGTTCAAGACCAGCCTGGGCTACAGAGTGAGTTCCAGGACAGGCTCCAAAACTACACAGAAAAACCCTGTCTGGGGGGTAAAAATCCAGTGAGATGCTCAGTAGGAAAAGGGGCTTTGCTGCCAAGCCTGGTGACCCGAGTTCAACCCTAAGACTTAGGCGGTGGGAGGAGAAGCAACTCCCACAAGTTGCACTTCAACCTCCGCACACGTTCCATGACACAGGAGCCCCTCCACTAAATAAGTGGGTCCTAAAAGTCCTCGCTGATCAATTGATCGTTTAAGACGGAGTCTCTCTACATAGCCCTGGCTGTCCTATAATTCACTATTTGTAGACCAGGGTGGCCCTGAACTCGCAACCTGCCTGCTTCTGCCTCTCTAGCACTGGGATACTTGGTAGGCCACCAAGTCCAGCCTTAAACATTTTTATTTATTCACTTACAGAATAAAAATTAGGGGATGTAAACCAGGCGGTGATGGTGCACACCTTTAATCCCAACACTCAGGAGGCAGGGGCAGATGATCTCTGTGAGTTCGAGACCAGCTTGGTCTACAAAGCAAGTTCCAGGACAGCCAGGGCTACACAGAGAAACCCTGTCTCAAAAAACTTGAAAAAAATAAATAAATGAGGGCTGGAAAGATGACTCGGTGGTCCAGGGTACTTGTTGCACTTGCAGAGGTCAGTTCCCCGCACCCATCCAGTGGCTCACAACCATCTGCAACTCCAGTCCCAGGGGACCTGACGCCCTCTTCTGACCTCCATGGCACAGGCATGCATGTGGTGCACAGACACACGTGCAGGCAAACATTCACATACATAAAATAAAATACATAAATCTATCCAAAGTTCGGGAGGAAATCTATTTCCAAACCTAGTATTATTTTTTAAGTGCTGGGGACGGACCCAGGGCCTCAGTCACTCTTGGCACGTGCCCTACCACGGAGCCACCCTGGCCCTCTGACCTTCACTCCTGAACTTGAGCTCACGTTATCTCTCAGAAATAAGGGAATGCCAGTGACAGACAAAAGTCCTCTAGACTGTATACTGTCCACCTGTCCCTCCTCAGAAAGCCAGAGGACATGCTCCATCCGGATGGGGACCAAGCCATAAAGAAGGCCCTGGGACTGAGAATGAAGAGCAGAGGCCCCCAGGGGTTAGACTGAGGACAGACAAGGAGGGAAAGTCTACTGAGAAAGCAAGATCGCACGGGCAAAGAGCAGGAAATACCATTGAGAGGCTCTGCTAGGAAGAAAACAGGGCTGAGCATGGGCACATGCCTCTAAGTCTAGCATGTGAGGTAGCTGCAGAATCAGTAGTTCAAGGCCAGCTTCAGCTACATGGGGAATTTGAGGCCAGCCTAGGCTACATGAGACTGCCTCAAAAAAAAAAAAAAAAAAAAAGTCACCGATTCAAGACTAAAGAGACAGCTGGGCAGTTAAGGGCACAGGCCACTCTTCCAAAGGACCTGGGTTTGAATCCCAGCACCCACATAGCGGTTCACAACTGTCTGTAACTCCAGTCCCAGGGCATCTGACGCCCTCTGCTGGCCTCCACAGGCACCAGGCATAGATGTGGTGCACAGACACACGTGCAGGTAAAACACCCACACACATACAATAAATGAAAGGAAGGAGGGAGGAGGGGGGAGGGGGGAGGGGGGATGGAAGACACCAGTTCATCAGAAAGTTCAAGACAAGCGCTGTAGAAGGGGCCTTGCCTTTGTCCCTTCTCTGTCTCCTTGGCCTCCAGAGCTGACCAGGATTTGGAAACTGTTCCCCAAACGTTGCCTGTGGTGCTAACACTGAGTCAAGACAGTGACTGTGATGGGAAGATGGGGTAAGAGGGAGATTTGTGGTTTTCGAAGAGCTGAACTCCTTCTCCTGAACCAAGAACAAGTGATCAAGGAAACAAAACCAGGAGGGCTAGAGAGGAGGCTCAGCAATTAAGAGTGCATCCTGGCCGGGGGGTGGGGTGGGGGGGTGGCGGCGGCAGCAGTGGTAGCACACGCCTTTAATCCCAGCACTCGGGAGGCAGAAGCAGGCGGATCTCTGTGAGTTCGAGGCCAGCCTGGGCTACAGAGTGAGTTCCAGGACAGGCTCCAAAGCTACACAGAGAAACCCTGTCTCAAAAAAAACAAACAAATAAATAAACAAACAAACAAACAAATAAATAAATAAAAAGTGCATCCTGTTCTTGTAGAAGACCTGAGTCCCCAGCCCTCATGTCAAGCAAGCAGCTCACAAATGCCTGTTCTGCATGGACATCTACACACACACACACACACACACACACACACACACACACACACACTCACTTGTAATAGTAAAACCAAGGCAAGTAGGAGTCCTATCTGCAGCAGTAGCTGAAGAGGAGGAGACAGAGAGGGCAGGAACTGCGGGTAGACACAGGCCTTTGTGCACTTGCTATATGCAAACAAAACAAATCCCATCATGTTCTGATGCAGTTCATTCAAACACACATGCCCTTGGGGTCCTGAACAGATGGGCCCAAGGGGAGTGGCTGGGAGGCTGAGCAGGCACATGGTCAGGAGGGACTCAGAAAGGTCTCCTTCAGTCTCCTGGGGCAGAAGAGACCAAATCACCCTTGAAGGTAGAGGTCAGAGCAGATGATCCTCCCAGAGACTCAGTGCCGTCTGCCCCTGAGGCCTACTCTGCTGGGTGTCCCAACAGGGTACAGTCTGGATCCTTCCCTCCAAGGCCACAGGAATGTCACTGACTGCTCAGGCACCTGGTGAAGGCGGCCTCATGACCGGCTGCCGGAGCCGTGCATCGCAGTGGACACATCACCAGGACAGCCTCCTCAGCAGAAACCATGAAGCTGCCCTCCAACACCAGCATGACAGCTGGGGCAGGAAGACAGGCACAGCTGTCAGAGACCAGGGCAGCGGTGACTCAGAGGAGCTGCCTAAGTGCCTGGCCTGCACTCTGCCATTCGGCTTCATTTTCACAAGAACTCAACGACATTTGTGCCTGCATCCTTTATCTCATTAATGTCCTTGGTTTTGTTTCTTTTGAAACAGGGTCTCATGGAGCCCAGGACATTTACTTAATTTTAAAAATGTCATGTGATGTGTGTGATGTATGTGCACCATATGCGTGAAGGGACTGGAGGCCGCATCAGATCCCATGGACCTTGAGTTACAGGTGGTTTGTGAACTGCCTGATACGGGTGCTGGGAACCAAACCTGGGTTACATATTTTAAACCCCCACTTTCCAGATCAGAAAACTGAGACCCAGAGTGGATAAGAAACTCACTGGTAATTGGGGACATTCATGTGAATCTTGGGCTACTACCTCCTTTTGTTTGTTTGCTTAGAAGGTCTCGAGTAGCCCACACTGGCCTCTAACTCCTTCAGCGTGCAACTGGGCATGACTCAGAATCGCTGATCCTCCCTGCCTCCACCTCCAAGTGTAGGGATCACAGGTGCATGCTGCCTCCTCCAGCAAGGACATTACTATTTCATAGCCTTCCTACTTCGGTCGGCGAGCAGATTCATTAGAGACCTTCACTGAATGTCTGTTACATGCTAGACACGGACCAGCATTAACTTAGTCCAACACACATGGTGTAAGGCCAAGAGCCTGCCAGACAGCCAGATCAGGACAGCTGTAGCGAAGAGCAGGTGGAAAAGGGAACAGGGCAGCCCCTCTTAGAGCGGGGGCCAGTCTGGCTAAGAACAGACCTCAGAAACACGGAAGGCTGGTGAGATGCCTCAGCAGGTAGAGTACTTACTACGCAAGCCTGCTAGCCTGATTTCCAACTTGGGATCTCACAGTAGTCCCCTCTATATGTTCGCCATGACTTGAGGGCACCCATACTCACACACACACACACACACCAAACGCAAAAACCAATGGTAAAATCTTAAAGAAACAAGACAGACCTTTGTCTCTGTGTGTATGTTTACACACGCAGGTGTGTGGTAGTCAGACGCTCTTTGCTTTCATTCTTCGGGCATCAACCACTTTTTGGGGGGGGGAACTCAGTGTCTCTCCGTGGCCTGGAACTCACCTATTAGGTTACACTAGTTGGCCAGTGAAGCCAGGGACCCACCTGTCCCCACCCCCCAGGCACTATGGTGACAAGAGCGTACTGTCCCATCAGTGTTTTACTCAGGCGCTTGGGATTGAACTCTGCTACTCAAACTTGCACGGCAAGCATCCTCCCGGCTGAGCCGCCCCAGCCCGGAGCTAGTTCTTCCAGAGTGGAGAGATGAGAACCTCCTTCTGTCACACCCAAGAAGGGAGGGGACTCACTCCACTCAGGCCCCTGCCCCCGCCCAAAGCGTGCCTCATACCTGGACAATATAGAGACAGGGACAGTACTGGGCCCCTCCTCCAATGCTGATCCCAATCAAGTTCTGAGCATCCTTCTGCAGGGTGACCTTCCCAGGCACAGTGGGGATTCCTCTGGAAAGAGAAGCAGGTGGAGGTGAATCTGGAGAAAGGATGACTGGAAGGAGAAGGCCACAGGAAATAACCTCTTCCTTCCTGAGCCAGAAAGAGCATCGGTACCAGAACACGCTCAAGAGTCAAGAGTCAAGCAGCTGCAGGTTCAAAGCCCAGAGCTGCCATAATCTGCTCTGGGACTCAGGTCAGGCACTTCCTCTGCTTCTCTTTCCTTCACCCCCAACATGAAATGAGGCTCCCTGGTCAGAGACCTTACAAGAAATGTGCATGGACCCCATCCTAGTCCAGAGCAGGCAACTCCAAGAAACACACTCAAAGATTCAGCCAGGCTCCGTCCTTGCCCCCTTCTCAGGCACACGCAGGATGTTATAACCACCTTCCCTTTAGAATAAAGCTAGTCAACTATCCCCAGCCATCTTCCAATGACACTGCTCAGTTACCACCCGGCGACGTTCACTATCAATGAGCTTAGGTGTGTCCTGTGCTGAACAGGCTCAGGTGTCAACCTGGTTACTGAAGACTGATTTGCTAACAGCCAACGGCTGCTCACCCCTTACTAAGGACTAACGACACACAAGGCCATGACATCTACTCCTCACTCTGGGAGTACTTTCTAAAGGTCAGACAAATCTAATTTTTCAAAGTCTACCTTACTGATCATCTATGCTGGGGAAGAAGGTCTGTGATATTCCCAGGCAGCCCTTGCAAGCTGGCTCTGTGGCCACCTTTGGAACACCTTCCCAGGCCACCCCAGCAGGACCGCTCCACTTGCTGTGCTGTGGCTGGATCATGCCATCGGGGCTCGCAGGGCCTGAATCGTGATGACCTGTTAGCCTGTCACAAGCCCACCCACCCCCACCCCGCCCCCAACAAGTGAAGAACTACTAGAATGTTCGGATCCATTTCTGCTTCCATACACTGAGAAGTAGAAACGCGTGGAGCTGAGACACCCAAGGACACGAGGGACCTGGGTCCTCAGCTCCCAGGTCTTGGGGTGTGTGTGGGGGGAACACTCACAATTTATCCTCCTCGATGTCATAGTCCAAGTCCGCAAACATGGTTCCGAGAGTTGGGGCCGACAGGCTAACTGCCCAGCTCGGGAGGGGAATGGGGAACTGGGTCTGGGAGAAAAAAAGAACGCGGGGCTCCAGGGAACTGAAGTGCCCAGATGTCAGCCCCAGCTCCCTCCGACCCTGCCCCATCCGGGACAGCGCGGGCCTCCAGCCCTCCGCTCGGGACCGGGCGGGGAGCCTAGGGCTGGAAGCCGGGGCAGGTGATTCTTACTTGGTACCGGGGAGGACCCCAGGCCAGGGCGATGGGCTCGGATTCCAGAGTCCGCCCCAGGGTCTCCAGACCCTTGGGAGCCGCTTCGGTCGCTCACCGAGAGAGTCGGTCCCACAGCCGGGCCCCGGCCAGGCTGGCACCTGAACCCACCTGCCGTTCCACCTGGCGCCGACCGCGACTGTCGCGTCACTTCCGGCGGGGCGCGGAAGTCCCGCCTCCCCCGGTGGGTGTTTGCCCCAATCCCTGAAGGCAACCCGTCTCTCTCCGCTCCCCGACTCTCTGGACCAGGAAAAAGAACAAGTGTGTGATGGAAGTTCGCTGTGAGTGTGAGAAGACAGGGGAAGGAAGGAAAGGTCCAGACCTGCTGGCGGCCCCGGGGCCCGCCCCAGGCCGTGCAGCCATCTTGGGGAGGGCGGGGCTCTTCCCGGCTTCCTTAGCTGCCCTCTGGGGACCACTCTAGCCTGGCGGTTGCTAGGGCAACGGAAGCATCCTGGGGCCGGGCGAAGTTCGGTGAACTGCAAACCTCAAGATCTTCGCTTTCCCATTTTCAGTGCCGCTTCCTATATGGAAAGCCTGTGTTTCCTCTACTACAGAGCGTCTGGGCCGGAAGGTTCCCGCGAGATCTTAGTCTCACAAAGAAAGAAATTAAGTACCTGAGGGAGGGAGTAACTTTGTTCAGAGATGCTTACAGTTGGTATAAGATCCAGATCTTGGTCCTGAAACCCCTACCGCCAGTCTGGGGTCCTTTTAACATCTGCGCTAAACTCGAAGCCACAAGAGGTATATTCACTGGGCTTTTTTTTTTTTTTAAGATTTATTTATTATGTATACAGAAGAGGGCACCAGATCTCATTACAGATGGTTGTGAGCCACCATGTGGGTGCTGGGAATTGAACCCAGGACCTCTGGAAGAACAGTCAGTGCTCTTAACCGCTGAGCCATCTCTCCAGCCCTCAGTGGGCTTTTAAAGGACAGATTTGGCTTTATTCAGTGGGCTTTTAAAGGACAGATTTGGTTTGTCTTTCCTGCAAGTACCTCAGTTTCCCCACATACATACTATTAGCACTCAGTAAATGTTTCTGTGGTAATTGGGCAAAGACCCTTCACACCACCTCCTTCCTTAGTGCTGAGGGACCTGGAATCCTACTGAAGATACAGCCCTCATGCCCCCGAGGCTCAACAAACACCATCAATGCTTCCCAGCTGGGAAGGCCAATCTCATCCGCCCACGACCCCTGCTGCCAACGATATGTCAAGTAAATTTGCTGGAGGAGAATGGCCCTGCTAGGACCACAGTGCTGGCAACCACCTCATCCAGGCAGAGTGAGACCAGTGTCCCTACCCAGCTGTTAGAGAGTGCATCTAGGAGGCACGAAGTCCCTTGTGCTCACAGATTAGCACTAGGGGAACCAGGAATGTTAACAACACAGGGTTGTCTCTCCAAAGGAGAGATGTATAACCTATTTTCTGCCCAGAAGACTGGGAATGGATGTGGTTAATTGCTTGGTGATCTTTGCACTATCTGCGTGGCTGAGACCACACTGGATACTTCCCCAGATTCTCATCTTGAGCTTGCTTTCTCAGTTAATCTATAGAACCCATCTTTATGGAAGATATCACTTGTACTTTACAAAAAGTTTCAGTGTAGTCATGTCCGGAGCACATGACTGAGTCAATGATCACCAGGAAACTTTTTATCGGAAAAAATGTTTTTACTGTGCTTAAATAAGCCCAAAATAATGCCTCAGGGGCAGACTCAGAAGTTTGCACCACTATTCGTAATAGCCAGAACTTGGAAACAATTTAGATGAGTGTCAACTGAAGAATGGATTAAGAAAATGTGGTACATATACACAATGGAGTACTACTCAGCAGAGAAAAACAATGACAGCATGAAATTTTCAAGCAAATGGATGGAACTAGAAAATATCATCCTGAGTAAGGTAACCCAGACTCAGAAGGACAAACATGGTATGTACTCACTCATAAGTGGATTCTAGATATAAAGCAAAGAACAATCAGACTGCAACCCACAGATCCAGGGAAGCTATATAGCAGGGGGGACCCTGGGATGACTGTGGTTTATAATAAGTTTTGGTTTTACCCAATCACTTTGCAAGCTTTAGTGAAAAATTTCACTATTAGGATAAGAATTTGTACCCTATCAAGCTGATAATAGAAAAAAAAATAAATGAAAAAAAAAAAGTTTGTACCAACACCAACTACTGAGTCATGTTGAATCAAACTGCCATCTTGCCTCTCTTGGGTTGACACTCTGCTGGCCTGGGTGTTCACAGAGACCCCTGCAGGGGTGCGGGATGGTTATCCACATAGCCTACGGAGGCCTTCCCATCGCCTGCAGGGAGCTGAGCTGAGTCTCAGCAAGTGTGTTGTATGCCACCATGGCAGCCACCTTCCCTCTGCCCACTGCTCTGCAGCTCAGGTCACTGACGGAGAATCCCAGTCCATCTTCTCCCCGTGAGGACAGAACAGGTACTGGCGGCCACCCCGTGCAAGTGGGGAGTGGGCTCTGAGAGGCGTCTTCCTCTATTACATGGGGTCGGTGGCAGGAGTGTGGTTCCACCAAGCTCTGCTTCCAGGCCAGTGGGGGGTTTTGTTTATTTGTTTTTGTTTTGTTGAAGATAAGATCTTGTGTTGCCCAAGTTCACTACCTGAGAATGGCCTTAAAGTTCTAACCTCCTGCCTCCTCCTCCTCCTCCTCCTCAGGGCTGCTTGCCCAGTTGATATGGAGCTGGGGATCCAACTCAGGGCTCCCTCAGCTTTTCTCCCCCACACAACCCTAGTTCATACTCAGGCTCTGTCATTTTAGAGCGGGAATTTGGAGCAAGTCACTGGCACACATCTGGCTGGGAGTCAAATGCTTGCAGAATTGATATGGTTCTCTATGGGACCATGAGAAGACAATTGGCGTGGCTTCAGGAGGTCCAGAGGGCTGGACATCTTCAGGGAGAAGTGACCAGGACAGCAGCAGTGGCCTGAGTTTCCTCCATCATGCTGGAGTCACAGGCCAGTGTTAGGTACTGAACCGGGCTCAGTGAAGGAACATCCTCCAAGCCCAGAATTTGCATCAAATTCACCTTTCCAGCTCCCAGATAAACAGCAAAAGTCCAAGTCCCACCATCTCACTGGGGACCTTAGGCAATCACCATTTTTCTACAGGCCTTGGGTGCCTGCAGATCGACCATCCTCCCAAGACGGCCAATAAAGGGGGATGAAATGTGACTGTGTTTTGTGAGTGATCTCTGTCACACAGATGGCAGAGGTTTCATGTTGCTTCACAGGACAACAATGAAGTCCGATGGGCAGTGGTGGCGCACTCCTTTAATCCCAGCACTCGGGAGGCAGAGGCAGGCGGATCTCTGTGAGTTCAAGCCAGCCTGGTCTACAGAGTGAGTTCCAGTACAGCCAGGGCTACACAGAGAAACCCTGTCTCAAAATAATAATGATGATGATGATGATGATGATGATGATGATGATGATGATGATGTCTAACCATTTCAAAGGGCAGGGCCTCCAAAGGGCCTTACAGTACGTATGTGTCTGTGTGTGACTCATGTGGGAAGTGTCCTGAACTCGGATTCCTGAGCTCTTCTCAGACCAGGCTAGGTTGGCACAATTCTGTGTGTGTTGTCCAAAGATGTCAGAAGCCCAGAAGTGTCTACATATGGGACAGGGCTGTTCAGGTCACCAACACTCCTGAACAGGGACCTCTCCATCCCTGGAGAGCAGGATGCCGTGTGGGTCCAGAGGAGTGCTCTAACCCGGGCAGGCTTCCTGGAGGAAGGGGCTCTCTGTCCTACAGGAGGTGTGCAGAGGAAGAGAGGAGGGTGAAGGCTTCTAGAGGCAGGCTGTGGGGATACAGTGTCTGACCTCAGAGAATCCATGTGGCAGGAGAGACAGCTGGGAACAGTGACTGGAGGACTAGGCTGCCATGCATGTCTCATGGGAGCACAGAGTGAGCCCCATATGCAGAGTGTTCAGCAGAGATCTCATAGAGACTTCTAGGCTCTTCATCAAGGGCAGCTGTGTTCCTGGGGTCTAACAGAGTGAGGATAACCGCACATTTCAGGTTGTTCCCTGACAAGCTCGGGCCCTGCTTTCCAGTTCATTCCCTCTTGGACAAGCCTCCCGTTTCCCATTCTCTCCAAGCAGGTGCCGACCTCTCTTCTATCTCAGCCCTGCCACTTAAAGCTTGTGACCCTGTGCGAGTTGTAGCCCCTTCTAGGCCTGGGTCCACCCCGCTTGTACCTCTGTGGTTCCCTGGGTCGGATTCAATCCCCAGAGCCACATCCTTTTCCCGAGGAAGTGCCGCCACCTGGTGGCTAATTTTAGCACTGCCGCCTAGGAGTGCCAAAATAGCCATTCCCCGGGGTCACAGCCTGCTGACTCAGTCTGTGGAGTCTGCAGTGTGTGGGCTGTGGGTGAGGCTGGTCATTCGAATGCCAGGCTGTGCCCGGCCCTCTACCCCTCAGCTGCTGCTGTGACCCAGCACGAGGCCTACACTCCTCACTCTTTGACCTCTCCAAGGCATTGAAGGTCACCGTGAAGGTCAAGAAGTCAGGGGTGGGTCTGACCCACGCACTCATTCCTAAGCTCATTTTATAAATATTTATTGAGCACTTGCCAACTCCAGCCAGAAGGACATCCAGTGAGGCAGACAAGTGGGGCGTACTGCTGACGAGTTCTCAGGAGCCAGTGGGACTGGCCGGCAAGATGGGAGGAGACAGGCTAACTCCAAGATGGACGTGGTGGGAAAGGTGGCTGGCTCTATTCCTGCCATCTCTGGGGAGACACTGCAGATGCCAGTGAGGAGGCAGCTGGCAGAGACCCCAGCAGAGAGTCCTTGCGGCAAATGCACACCAATACATTTGGGGAGGTGACATGAGATGCTCAGGAGGCCAGCAGGGCCACTGTGTGTTCATATGTGACAGTTTGTGGTTGTGTGTATATATTTGCTTACTGACCAGTGCTCTCAATCTCTCTGTCTCTATCTATCTATATCTATCTATCTATCTATCTATCTATCTATCTATCTATCTATCTATCATCTATCTATCTATGTCTATATATCTCTCTCCTCTCTACCTTCTACCCTATTGTAAGCTCCCAAAGTCTGCAGCCTACTGTAATCAAATCACCCTCCATCCCCAACTCCTAGCAAGGTGGCAAGTCCATGCCCAGCATTCCCCACAGGTCTGTTTGGATAAATGAGTAACGGTCGTGATCCCACCACTTTGGCAAACCTTTCTTCTCAGCCACTGTCTCCAGTCAGCTGACTAGGCCAGCAGTGGGATGTATACCTCAGAGGGGCCCGAAGTCCCTCCAACCACTGGCTCAGCTCAGCAGGCAAAGGCTGACCTCTGACTTGCCCCTGCCCCCTGCCCCCCCCCCCAGCACTCTGCCCTCTGGGTTAGGTCAGTGATGAAAGACTGGGGGCGGGAGCAGAGAGACAGTGTCTAATTGTTCCCCATCCCTACTGGCCACTGAGGACTAGGTCTCAGACAGTCCCTCCTCCCTACCCACCCCTCCCTCTGTGTCTTCTCTCCCTCTTCCTTCCCTCCTCCCTCTCTCTTCCTCTTCCAAATTCCACTGGGAAGTTATTGCCCATGCGGATTCGAGGCACCCCACTGTGCACCGGAGATTCTGAATCAGCCATCTGGCTTGGGGTTCACTTTGGAAGGGGCCTAGGATGAAGCCAGAAGACTTGGGCCCCCTCTCAGGCAGTGACCTCAAGTGACATGTAGCTTGGGATGCAGGAGTGAGTGCAGCCTCGCAAGAAGGCTCCAAGGATGACAGGTGGAGACAGATGTGTCCTGCAGTGTCCCCTGGGTGCGACCTTGGTCTCAGGGTCCAGCTGTCCGGCAGGGAGCCCACTGGCCTAACTGGTGCTCAGCACTCCAGGCCCCTCTCCTCTGCCGGGTATCTGGGGCTCTCGCTGATTCCCATAATCGACTGTGTTGAACTGAATATAGATGCAGTTTGGGAAGACGTGGGAATCTTGACTCTCCTTGGGAGTTAATGGCTGCCTCCGGGCACTGATTTGTATCTTTCCCTTTCATTTCTTTTTTGTTTTGTTTTTGTTGTGTTTTTCCAAGACAGGATTTTTCTGTATAGCCCTGTCTGTCCTGGAACTCACTCTGTGGACCAGGCTGGCCTTGAACTCACAGAGATCCATTTGCCTCTGCCTCCCCAAGTGCTGAGATCAAAGGCATGGGGCCACCGTGCCAGACTCCAGCATTCACTTTTAAACCTTTCCAACTAACTTTCCTGACAATCACGGACAAGGTGTTCTGTGGTTCCATGTGTTCATTTCTTTCAGACAGATGCCTGGGATGCTATCACTGGACCCTGCAGTAAATATATTTTGTTATCTTACTTATTTTTAAAGTTTAATTGAATGTGGTGTGTGTATGTGTTCAGGCTCACTCATGGAGGTCAGGGAACAGCTTTAAGGAACAGGATATCTCCTTCCACCGTGGTACCCAGGGTTCCCATTCAGGTTCTCCAGCTCAGGTGGCAAGTGCTGTTATCCACCAAGCCCTCACACCAGCCCCACGGTTTGAATTTTTTTGTTTGTTTGTTTTTGTTTTTGTTTTTTGAGACAGGGTTTCTCTGTGAAGCTTTGCGCCTTTCCTGGAACTCACTTGGTAGACCAGGCTGGCCTCGAACTCACAAAGATCCGCCTGGCTCTGCCTTCCCGAGGGCTGGGATTAAAGGCTTGCACCACCACCGCCCGGCTTGAATTTTTAAAAAGAAACCACTAAACAAATTTTCAGCAACACCGTAAATCTTTTATTATATTTAATTGTGTTATTATAAGTGGAAGCTTTGTAAAAATCATCTTTTTTAGAGCCAGCCAGGCAGACATACACCTGTAATCCCCACTCTCAGGAGGCTGAGACAGGAAGATCATGAGTGAAGTCCATCTGGACTACATAGTGAAACCCTATTTCAAAAAAGTCAGCCAGTCTGTGGTAGCACACACCTTTAATCCCAGCACTCAGGAGGCAGAGGCAGGAGGAACTCTGTGAGTTCGAGGCCATCCTGGTCTACAAAGCAAGTTCTAGGACAGTCAGGGCTACACAGAGAAACCCTGTCTCAAAAAACCAAAATACAAAATAAAAACAAGCCAGCCATAGTGACTTGCATCTTTAATTCCAGCACCCAGGAGTCAGAGACAGGGGGATCTTTGTGAATTCTAGAATAGCTAGAACTCCATAGTAAGACCCTGTCTCAAAAAAAAAAAAAAAAAAAAAAAAAAAACAAAGAGGGAAGGAAGGAGGGAAATTTTATTCTGTTACCTTTGATGTTAGATGCAGTGATTGAGTTTGAATACCATCCACACACCACACACATTCACATTAATGTCTACTGCACCCATCCAGTGCTGTTGGGGCCCTTGCAAGGTTACACAAGTGTTTAATTCCAAAATATTTTTATCATACTCCTCCCTCCAAAAAAAACATTTACCCACCTACATTCACTTCCTGGTCCTCTTTCCACAGCTCTCCCCAGTCTTTCTCTGCTTGTGGCCTCATAGCTTACCTGTTGTGGAATTTCAAAGAATTGGAATAATTTAATGTATGTACTTATGTAACTGGCTTCCTTCATTGAGCATATTTTCAAATGCTGCAAGGTCATGGTTTTGTTGTTTTTTATTTGTGTGGTTTTTTTTTTTTTAAAGACATTCTCTCACTATGTAGCCCAGTCTGGCGAAGAACTATGTAGACCAGGCTATCCTAGAACTTTCAACAATCCTCATGCTTCTTTTTTTTCCCCTTCATTTTTAACCTTATGTGTATGGGTGTTTTGCTCACACATTGTTATATGTCTGTGTAATGTCAATGGAGGCCAGAAGAGGGCATCGGAACCCTGGGACCGAAGCTAAAGACAGTTGTGAACCCCTGTACCAGTGCTGGGAATCAAACTTGGGTCCTCTGGGGCCAGTGCTCTTAGCCCCCCTGAGCCATGTCTCCAGCCCCTGCCTCTGCCTCTTGAGTGCTGAGATTGCCCTCAACTCGATTGAACTAAACTTGGCTTTGCAATTAAAAGAAGAAAATTAGCAGGCTGGAGGGATGGCTCAGTAGTTACCAGTGTTCAATTTCCAGGACCCCCCTCGTGACTCATAACAATCTGTAACTCCAGTCCCAAGGGATCCAATACCCTCTTCTGGCCTCTGAGGGCACCAGGCACATGCTTAATACACATTCATAGGCAACACACTCATACAATTAAACACACACACACACACACACACCCTTGTGCGTGCACAGGCCCAGATATGGAGGTCAAAGGGTAAGCCATGGGAATCTGTTCTCTTACCATTCGGATTCTGGGGTTGAACTCAGGTCATCGGGCTCTGAAGCAGGAGCCTTTACCTGCTGAGCCGTCTTACTGGCCCAGCAGCCAGTCTTTCGTAGTGCTCTAACGGATGTTTTCCCTTGGGTAAATTTCATTTTGTAGCCATTTTCCTGTGGACTGGTTTGGGTTTTGTGTAGGCAACTGTGGCTCTGTAATGTCAGTCTGCACCCTCCTTTTCAATCCTTACACTTTATTTTGTTCTGGAAGTTTACTGTACAGGCCAACTGCTTTGGCTAGGAGCTCGGATATAAACTGGACAGACGCTTGGATGAGTGGCGAATACAGAGAGCCCGATCTGAAGGGATGGGTCTCTTGCCCCTTTGGAAACTGTGCTGGGCGGCTTCAGCAATGATCTTTCTTAGCTCGGAGGCTCCTTCCCCGCCCCCACCCTGTGGGTCTAAGACAGTTCATCCCAGGGAGTTGCTGAAATGTGTCTCCAGGGCTAAGATGGCCATGGGACCGGCTCCTGAATTCATTCATTCAATGATGAATTGTGTTGACAGATTCCAAGTATTAAGCCAGGCTCGAATTTCTAGGATGTGTGCATGTCCTTCTGGCTCGCTGGATCTGTGATGCTGAGACCTATTTTGGAGTGTTAGTGTTTTAATGTTTGAGTATGACCCGACATCTCATTTCATAGCAGGCTTGTTCTCTGCCTGCCTTTGAACATACTGTAGAGGGGCCAAGAGCAGCCTTTATCTACCGTCTCCCTGTCTGTCTCTGTCTCAGGCTTTTCCAATCCTTCCTCTCACGCTGCTCTGGCTTGAAGCATTCTGCCCCATGAACCCTCCTGAGGGTGCCAAAGTGTAAGATGCTCTCTCCTGCTCAAACCTGAAGTAGCTATGGAGCTGGAGAGGCTGAGGGCCAAGCTCCAGAGGAGCCTACAGAGAGCGCGCTGTGACCCCCAAACTTCACTGAAAAGAGCATCATGATGGAATCCTGCCCTCCCTCCTCCTGCAGAGGAAGTGGCTAAGTAGGGGCCAGGGTCAGGGGTTAATGACCATATTGTGCTCAGGACTGAGGAGAGCCCGGCTTGTCAGGGGCAGCATCTAAGCATTCATAGCCCCAGGGGAACCCCTCCCCTTTCCCATCCATCCTTCTTGGTGGGAGGAGTCCCTGCTGGCCCTTAATTGCCATCAGGTCACTGTACACAGTGGGGACACCAGGCCATCATCTCTGGTGAGGTCTGCTTTGCTGAGGCCCCAGATAAAGCCCTCCATCTCCTCTGCCCTGCAGATACCAGTTCCCCACCATCATGGGCTACCAGGATGTGGCAGGAACCGGCATCCCATGACCAGCACGTGCGCGCACACACACACACACCAGGCTGTCCCACACCAGCCATGTCCATCTTCTGGACAAGTGGGTCCTCAAAACTGATCTGGGAATGCCCAGCTCTTGGGGAAACTGAGGTATGACTTCCATTGTCAGGAACATGACCATGGTCCTGTGACTTCCTATTCCATATGCCAGGCTAGGACCAGCGCCGGGGAAGCAAAGGAGAAGTGGACATGCTCATCACTCTCAAGGGGCTCACAGGCTAGGAATGGAATAAAATGTAATTAAAAATAATTACAAATTAAAAAATAACTCAGCTGAGCATAGTGGCATGCAACTGTAATCCTAGCACTCAGGGGGCAGAGGCAGGAGGATTGCCAAAAGGTCAGGGCCAGTCTGGTCTATACAGAGTTCCAGCCTGGCCAGAGCTACATAGTGGGACCCTGTCTAAAAAAATAGTAAGTCAGTAAAATAAACAACTCACTAAGTTCCACAATCCCAAGAATAATTAAGGTTCAATTTTTTTCTGTTGTCTTTCCAGATTTAATTAAAAATTTTTTTTTGTTTATGTGTATGAGTGTTTATACATGTGCGTGTGGGTGTCCAAAGAGACCAGAGAGGGGTCAGATGCCCCAGAACTGGAGTAACAGGTGGCCGGGAGCTTGCCAACATACGTGCTGGAAATCAAACTCTGGTCCTCTGCAAGAGCAGCAAATTCTTAACCACCGAACCATCCCTCCAGCCCTCTATTATATTCTGAGAAATGTTTCCATGTGTGCGAGCATGTGCACGCAATCTCCCCACCTTCCCCGGAGAACTCGTACACACATGCACACGGAGGCTGGAGGACAACTTTGGGGTGCCAGTCCAGGGTGCGGTCCACCTTATATTTGAGACAGGGGCTCACTGTGATAGCGCGCCTGGCTTTCTCATGTGGGTTTGGGGAATCGAACTCAGGTCCTCAGATCTGCATGGCAAGCACGTTACCCACTGAGTATCTCCCCCACCTGTCCTGTTTTCTCCTCGCCCATCCTGTTTTCTTTCTACACGTGTTTAAATGCAGTTGATTCACGCAGGGCACACTGCTGATTTTTACCTCGTTGCTCCCCATTGAAGTTATCTGAATGCATGTATCTGCTGACGTCCCATGGTTTCACGTAAGCTGACACCATAGACACTTCCCCACATCATTAAAATCCTGCACGAAGCCAGGCGGTGGTGGCGCCCACCTTTAATCCCAGCACTCAAGAGGCAGAGGCAGGCGGATCTTAGTGAGTTCAAGGCCAGCCTGGTCTACAAGTGTGTTCCAGGACAGCCAGGACTGTTACACAGAGAAACCCTGTTTGAAAAAAAAAAAAAAATCCTGCATGAATGCCATTTTTACCACCATAATGGGTTTTGTGTGTGTGTGTGTGTGTGTGTGTGTGTGTGTGTGTGTGTGTGTGTGTGTGTGTGTGTGAACATAATTGGCCTGTGCTCCTGAGTGGTAAGGTCCCAGAGGCTTTTGTTGTTACACACACACTGCAACGGCATCTTCGGGCAGAGATCTGTACAGACACATTTCTTTAACGGTCTGTTGTCAGGTGCAGCCTCCCCGGAACCAAGTCACCACAGAGACTGGGCTGGCACACGGTCCTTTGGGCAGCAGTGGCAGCAGGTGTGTCCTGGCTGTCATATGGTGACCCTGCGGCCCCTCGTGAAGGAAACCTGCCAAAGTGGAGACAACTTAGATTACCTCGACGACTACCCGCCAGGTCCTGGGCCCTCCTGCTCCTGTGCACCTTGACCGGTCGCCTGTCCTGCTGCTCCAGTCCTGGGACCTGGGCAGCAAGGATGACCGATGTCTATGACAAGGTCTGAGTGGTCTGGGAGGCGCATGGGGTTCCCTGGAGATGAAGTGTCTGGTTTGGATAGCAGAGGAAACCCCCCTCCCCTGCAGACCAGCAGGGGGCCCTGTTCTCTCCCTCACAGGAATGTGGTGTTGGGTAAGGTAGCCTCATGAGTAGGCAGGGGTCAGGGCTTTGAACTCCGCCAAGAGCAGACAAGCACCGGGCAAACGTTCTTGAAGTCCCGCTACGTGCTTTGGTGCCAGGCTGTGCGGCGACAGCTTTGCAGAGGGGGAGGCTCACACGGAGGGACGGGGCTGGAGACCACCCAACCCCTCTGGAGCTGCCTAGCCCTTGTTCCCCTTGATACACACTGTGGGGTGATGACAGCCACCCAGGGCCAGGAGAGGTACCTCTGCAAGACCGTCCGGAATGGCACAGGTGTAGACAGGTTCATTGCTCCCAGGCCAGGAATGTGGCCAGCACCAAGAAGGAAAAAGGGCAGCTTGGCAGCTCCTGGAGATGCCAGCTCCCAGGGCATCCCAGCTTCGTGCACCCTCCTGCCCTCCCTAGACCCTAGATGCCAGCTCTCAGGGTACCCCAAGCTCTATCTATACGTCCCCCTGCCCTCTCTAGACCCTAGATGCCAGCTCTCATCGAGTACCCCAGGCTCCATGTACCCTCCTGCCCTCTCTAGACCCTAGATGCCAGCTCTCAGAGTACCCCAGGCTCCGTGTACCCTCCTGCCCTCTCCAGACCTGGAGATGGCAGCTCTTAGGGCACCCCAAGCTCTATGCACCCAGCCTCCACCTGTAGAGTGGAAATGCCACTGAACAGAGTCTCCAGCCTCCCCTCCCCCACCAACAAATGGCTCCTGCCTCCAGACCCTCCCTTCCCTTCCAAGCCACTCCATGGTCAGCCTCCCCTCCCTCCCCTCCCCCTGCACCTTCAGTATCTCTCCTTCCTCATCCCTCCTTTTTCTCACCCTGTAGAGAACGATGCTTCCAGACTGTGGCTCCATATCCCCCTCCCGTGCCCAAGGGAGCTGGTGCTGCCCCAGGTACCATCAGCAAGTCCTCTTTCCCAATACACCCACCTCTGCTCTGGGGAAGGTCCAGTGCCCAGGCCCGTCTCTCTGAAGGCCTCTCCTGTCTTTCCAGACCACACTGCTGGTCACCTGACCTCTAAGACCCCCTGTGGGAGTAGTGCAAGCCAGCATCCTCCTCCTCCTCTCCTCTCTCCACGCCCAGGGGATCTGCCACCTTTCCACACATCTCCCTGGCCTCGCTCTAGGATGGGGGGCCTTCACCTTGCCCCACTATTTTCCCAGTCCCAAGCTGTGAGGCCCCCCAGACCTCATAGCATCTCCTCACATACATGTTCACAGTACCCACACCTTTCTGCCTCGCTGTGAAATGGATCCATCTACAAAAACAGAGGGGTGGGCTGCTCTCGACACCTCCCGTCTTGTGTCTGTCCCCCACCATCTGGTCCACTGGTCTGCACTGTGTCTTCAAGTCTTACCCATCCCTATCCTCACGTGGTATGAGCCGGCATCCAGTGAATTTCCACTCACCACTCAGAGGTGGAGGGACCTTGGTCAGGTCCGAGTTCCCACATGAGCCTCATTGGATGAGGGGACAGAGAAAGCAGCCCTTCCTTCTTCATGGCTTGTTCTGGGGGCCATGTGAAGACCTTTATGCCTTGAAGACTGTTGTCATGATCTCTGTTGCTTAGATAACTGAGTGCCTCCACATTACCCCGAAGGACCCCCCACAGCGGAGTGCTGGCCTGCCACAGGACATGGAGGTCAGCCTGCCACGTTTCTCCAACCACTGCCACATGCCCACAAGGCCGGCACCTGTCACCCCATTTTACCCATGACGAGACTGAGGCCTCAGTGCCACAGCTAGAGAGAACCACTGCCTCAATGGCTGCTGCCTGCACCACCCACTGATTCAAAACCTTTCCCATAAGCTGGGCACTGTGCTAGGTGCTGGCTGGCACAGACCTAGCCAACAGCGCAGAGATCTTCCTAGAACACAAAATAAATCTGACTCTATAAACTCAGTGAGTAGTTGGGGCTGGTGGCGCACGCCTTTAATCCCAGCACTTAGGCAGAGGCAGGCGGGTCTATATAGAGTTCCAGGGCAGCCAGGGCTCCACAGACAGACTCTGTCTCATAAATAAATCAATAAATATAAATAAAAACCAGATCATTAGGTCTTCCTCTGCCCTCAGGATCCATGTGTCTTCTCAACAGCCACCCTCAGCCCTCTGGGCTCACACAGCAGCTCTCCCCGCCACACCCCACTTCAGCACCCTTGGGCCATGGGGCTCTTCCCTCCCACACACCATCTCCTTCCCTGCCTCTCCTCAGCAGCAGCTCCTCCGTGTTCTTTACCTCAGACTTCATTTGGACCTAATCTCTGGAAGCCTTTTACCCCCAGCTTCCAGAGAGAAGTAGGAGAGCCCTCAATGTGTCCAGGCACCCTGACCTGCAGCTTCTGAGACTCCTCTCTTTGAGGGCCACAGGGGAAGTTGTTCAATTCAGAGTCTCTCCCCACTCTCCCACGCACCCCCTACCCCGACACACACACACAATCCACAAGTCCTCAAGTTGGTATCTGCCTCTGCCTCCCGGGGATGCAGGCCCAGCAGAGCAGAGAGAGATGAGACCACATCCTCCCAGCCCGTGATGGGACGTGCTAATGCGTAGTGCTCTGTCCACGTGGGTGGGTGAGATGGAGCAGTCATTGAGTGCTCTGGTGGCTGAGTCCAGCCTCCTCAGAACGATGGCCTCCGTGATTCTAGACGTGGCCAGGTGGCTATAATCCACCTAAATGTTTCTGTCCATCTCCTTCCGGGTTCTGGGCCCTTTTGGGGTGGGCAGGCAGTGGCCCTGGAAGACAGAACAAGAGAACTGGAGTCAGTGGGGGTGAGAGCCAAGACCCGACTGAGTAGCTTCCCTGTGACTCAGTTCCCTCATTTAAACAGTGATATCATCAGCCCTTTGCCGCCCATGGCGGCAGGGTGGCTGAGGGAGGGGGACCGTGGCAAAAAACTTTCAGAGAGCAGACGCTGGCTCCATTGTCTGCCTGGCTTCCTGGCGTCCCCATCTCAGACACATTGGGTTGTAGTTTGCAAAGTTCCGGGGAAATTTGCGCCCTCTCTAGAGGCCAGACCTGGTGTGCATGCTGCTTGTTCCCTCTAGAGGAGGTTCTTGGGGGGACGAGCGGCCCGAACCTCGGCCCCAACCGCAGCCTCTGCACCCCGAGGCCTGGACGCCAACGTCCACCCTTTGAGCCCCGGTCTCCCCCCTCCCAGGGCCAGCAACTTCCGGGCCTCCGGGAGGCTGCTGTGTAGATGGAGACAGCTGCCTGAGACGTGTCTCGGTGCAGAGACGCCGCTGCCGGGGCTGGAAGCCCGGGAGAGGCGGACAGGGGCCCGCGGGACACCATCACCTTGCGCCCTAAGGCTCGCCCGGGGGACCGCGGGGAGCCGGGCAGGGCCGCTTTCAAAATGGCCGCCGCCATGGCCGCCGAGGGCCCTTCTCCCCCGGGGAGCCGCGGAGCCGGGCAGGAGGCGTGGGGAGGAGGGAGCTGGGGTGGGTGGGGGGCAGAGGAGAGCCCGAGAGAGGAGAGAGAAGGGCCGGGAGAGGAACAAAAGGTCCCTTTGTGACCCGGGCGGGAGCCCAGGGAGCGCATTACCCAATGCCCAGAAGCCATGTTGGTAACAAGAGACCCATTCTCTGCCCCGGCTCGGGGAAAACAACGCGGGGCCCAGGGAGACGGGGAGAGATTTTTAACCCCATGGGCGCGGGCCGGGCGCAGGGACCCCGAGGCCCCCCGCGGGCGGTGGGGAGAGGCGGCCAGAAGAACCGAGCTGTGCGTGCGGCCTCCCAGGCCCCGGCTCCGCGGAGCCCCAAACCCGGCTCCCAACATGGCCGCTTGGCCCAGGCCCAGCCGCCTCCGGCCCGGGGACGAGCCACGGACGGGCTTCTGCCTGCCTAGGCCCCAGCCGGATGAGCCATGAGGGCCTTCGCGTCCCCCCGGGCCTCACCGGTCCCCCAACCTCCGGGGAAACGCCCCCCCATGCCTCCCATCTTCTGGGTTCAGGTCCCACGGCAGGGCCACCCAGTTCCAAGGCTGTTGGGACTCGGGGCTGCTTCCCACCGCGGGGAAACGCCTCTCTCCGTGACAACCATCTTTGTGCCTTTTTTTTTTTTTTGTCTTATAGAAAGTTCTTCCGAGCTAATTGGATTTCTTTATTCCCAGCCCAGCTTGTTCCTCCCACCCCACCTGCTACGGACTAGGCTTGGTGTCCAGGCTTCTCGAAGCCACATCCGATAACAGGGCCAGGACACCAAAAGGGCCTTTTCCTCCCTCTCCCCTCCTCCCTTTTCTCGTCGCCTTCTTCCTCCGTTCCTGCTCTCTCTCCTTCACTCCTTCCTTGCCTCCCTCCCTCCTTCCTTTCTTCTTCAGAGGTTGACAGAACACTACTGCGTCCTCAGCCCCGTTCCAGCCCTCCGGCTCTAGCCATGGACAAATGGACTGCCCTTTGCCCTTGCGAATCTCATGTTCCTGTGAGGGAGATGGGCAATAAGCAAACCTAGGAGCCGATATCAGCGTATCTTAAGCTCCGTGGTGAAAAATAAAGCAGGGTAGAGGGCGACCGGGGAGGGAGGGTCACGGGAGAAACAGAGTCCCTTCCGATGTGACAGTGTGCACCTATGATCCCAGGACTCCAATGAGGCAGGGGAATCTCAAGTTCTAGACCAGCCTGGGCTACAGAAGAAGTGTCGGACCCTGTCAAGAAAAAGGTGGAGGAGAGGGAGGAGGGTGAGGAGGAGGAGGAAGAAGGGGAGAGGAAGAGAGGGAGCAGACACCACTCAAAGAGTATGACATTGAGCTGAGATTCTGAATGAGAGAGGGAAGAATATTTAGGACAGGAATGTTCTAGACAGAGAGATCAACGCATGCCAGGGCCCCAAGAGGGAATGTGTTGCTGAGCTTAGGAGCAGGCAGGAAGCCAACAGGGCAGGAGCAGACAGAGCCAAGGAGATGAGGGAGCAGAGGTCGGACACTGAGGGGCGGGAGCCCAGCTGTGAGGGCTAAAGGAAGGGGACAAGTCCGGGTCCACCAGGGTTTGGAGAAGGGGTGGTCTGGGCTGTCCATGGGTAAGGCTTCCCAGGGGTCTCAAGCATAGAAACTGGAGGCCTCAAAGGACCAGGCCACACCTTTGGAGTGTAGGGCCCGTCCTTAGGCCTGTCCTGCGGTCATCCAATTCTTGCAGTTAATGTTTATGTAATGCCTACTAAGTGTCAAGAGTGGGAATTGTTCCTATCAGGTGTGTAAGGTGAGCTCCCTGGTGGTGGGTGGGTGACAGGCACCTCTAGAGGGCCAACCTCATCTACAATGCTTTGGCTACATAGCATGAAAACCCCCCTGCCCCTTGAACTGTTTCTAAGGACACCCATCTCCCAAGTCCCAGTTGGCTATGGCACCTCGCTACAAATGGCCCACAAAAGCAGAGCTTGAGTGCTGGGCCTCCAATCAATCTCAGGCTGGTCGCTGGCCTTCTGAAGCTTCGCTTTCCTATGTATACAGTCTCAGCCACTCAGCAGGTTTGTGGGTACATTAAAAAAGAGAACCCAGCCAGGCATTGTGACACACGCCTTTGATCCCAGCACTTGGGGGACAGAGGCAGGAAGATGTGTCTGGGTTCAAGGCCACCCTGGTCTACATAGTAAGTTCCAGGACAGCTAGAACCCTGTCTCCGAAAGGGTTGGCAGGGGATGGGAGAGAGAGAGAATATGAATTCATTCCTCAGAGGGCAGAGAGAGGTCATTCATCTGAGGTCAGCATCACTCAGCGAGCCTACTGGCCCGGCTCGCTGAGACACAGCTGTGGGGGGATCAGGCCAGGCCTGGGCATTAGCAGCAAGCTGCAAGGCCCCTGCCCATGAGTCAGGGGGCCTGAAGCCATAGGTAGTAGCTGCAGAGAGGTGACATGTGACATGTTATGGGCCCTTGGGCAGCCCCAGGTCCCGGCACCCTTATCTGTCTGTAGCAGCCACTTCAAGCCCTCAGGATAGCATCAAGAGAAGAGCCCGTGCGGGGGAAGGCTGCGGATGGAAACAGAAGGGGTCCAGGCATGCGCACAATTCACAACAATCCAGCAGGTGGATTCCTGCCACACAGGCTGTGCAGGGGGCACTGAGAGACAGAGGCAGGAGAGCGGCAGACAGAAGGACTTGGGGGGCAGGTGGGCAGCAGGGATTGGGGGGCAGGGGAGGACTCACAGCGGCAGAGGGAGGACCGCGCAGTAAGAAGACTCTTGTCTACATTCTAATGTAAACCCTCTCACTAAAACAGGCCTTGGAGCAAGCCCTGACCACGCCAAGTCTTTTATTTTCTCATCCGTAGAATGAAGACCATATTAGTGCCTTTCTCATAGATTGTCCAGTAAAATAATAAACTCCAGGGATGAGGATGGCCCCTCGGTGAATCCCTGGCCTGGCATGTAGGAGGCATTACAAAATAACAACAACAATAATAATTTAGTTAATTATTAACTTCAATTTAGTTACAGAGCCTGATGCTGGGAGTTCCTACTAAAAATAAATGACCCAGCCAGGTGTGGTGGAGCACACCTTTAATGCCAGCACTCTGGAGGTGGAGGCAGGTAGAACTCTGTGAGTTTGAGGCCAGCCTGGTCTACACAAGAATTTCAGGCCAGTCAGGGGCACATAGTAAGACACTGTCTCAATAAGTAAATAAATAAGTAAACAATTCAGTGTGGTTTTGATTTTGTTAACGCTCCCATTCGGCCTGTGGCCTGTGCTTCCCTGGGATATGAGACAGGAGTATCTGTGGTTTTTATCCTGATTCACTGATGCGACCTCTCCAGGAAGCCAGTACTGTTATCATTCTCATTTTCCAGAGGGAGAAACTGAGTCTCAGAGCAATGTCCCAGGCTGCACAGCTGCTGTAACCATGGGGACTGTTAGCTAGGATTAGGAGACAGCCCTTCCCCGCCACCTCTCCCCACCCTACCCCACCAACCCACTGGGGTGGGGTGAAGGTCCTTGGTTCTTCTGGAACGATCCCACTGCTCAGCGGAGCAGCGGAAAACCTCACAGAGGCTGGGATTGGTCGGCTACCCCTCAACCAGGCAGTGTCTGAGCAGATCCGGAGGTGAGGGAGGAGGTCAGAGCCAGCAGGGGTGAGTAGAAAGGGTAAGGCCACCGCTGAGGCAGTGACCAGGGCGTGGAGCCCAAGAAGGCAACAGAGGCACCAACTGGAATGGGGAGTCCGGAGGGGGGGGGGGCAGGCAGCAAGGCCCAGAACGGTGGACCCACAAACCAGCGGCAGCGGGAGCAGGAAGAGGAAGCGAGGGAGACAAAGGCAGCTATGTACGCCCCAGGCCTGTTTGGGTACCTGGCCCCCAGGATGACACAGACTGGGGGTCAGCCACCAACATGATCACTCTGAACTCACGGGATCAAAGGGTCGACCCAAGTGGGGGGGCAGCCTGCTTGGAGACAACGGATCACGCGGGGCGCGGCCCGTGTGGGCCCAGTGCCTCGGTCAACGCCACCCACTTGTCCAGCAGCCCAGGACGGAAGCCTCTAGGCCTTTCCACGCAGTACTGTCGTCAGCCAAGTCACATGGGGGGCAGGCAGCCGTGGGGCTATGGCGCCTTCCGGTGGCTTCTCCGCCTCCACCCCGCCCCTCAGGATACCGCTACCACGCTTGGAAAACAACCGAGGAAATCAAGTGGAAACACAAATCCGCCACCCGGTTCCTCCCGTTCCCCCGGGGCCAGACACCCCCCTACCCCCCACCCTCCAGCACAGGGGAGGCACAGCCAGCACAGCTTGGTTTGCTTTGGCGAGGCCCCGTGGGCACTGTGGCTCTTTCCCAGGATTCCCAGCAGCTAGCCCTATCACCCAACCCGTCCTCCTCAAAGGAACGTGGGGCACCGGGCTTGAACCCCTTCCTCCCTCAGCCGCAACCCCCTAGACTCAGGGCAATGGCCCGCCTGGCTTCTCCCCAAAGACAGACGATCACGCTGGCCAAAGTCCTTTCTTCCGTGGCTCTGTGCAAAATGGCAAGTGCTCAGCCCATACCCTCTTGCTTTCCGGGATCCCAGACTGGAGAAGCTTGACCCCATTTAGAAGACAGCAACTGTGGATGGCAATAAGGGTCCCCGAGGCCACATATCTCTGATCAGAAGTCCCCTAGTCCACAAGCCTTTCTCAACCTTGCTTCACTGTCCCCCAGTCTGGCCACCTCACCTCTCCCAGCTTGAGCACCCCTAGACGCTTCCAAGTCCCTAACTCGGTGCCCACCGCTTCCCCTGCCCGGGCGGGTCTGGCTCCGAGCAGAATCCTGCTCATTCTTCAAGGCTCAGCTCCACTGTCCTCTGCCAAGCTCCAGATCCCAGAAGAGTGGCACCTGCCGCCCCTTGTGTGTGTTCACAGCGTGGATGGTGTCAGTGTGTGGCATCATTGGGTCCTTACCCCATGTCTGACCAAGGGCAGGGCCCAGTGGAGGTGGGCAGAGGGCGTGAGCAGTGGTGATGGCTGATGGTGGGTGAGAATGAGCTTGGGAGGCAAGGGCATTCTTGAATGGTCAAAGCTCCGTGTGGTGCTCGGCACACGCCCCTTAGGGCTCCTTCCTCCTCTCCCAGGTTTAATCCCAGGAGCCAGTGTCCCCGGCCTCTCCTGGGCCCCAGCCTCCAGGGTGCAGCAAGGTTCCTTGCTCAGAGGTGGTTGAGGGTGGGAACACTCATGGATGTTAAGTCACTTCCTGCCAGGAAAATGCTGTGTGCGTCTCGGTGGGTCCCAGTATGACCCCTGGTGCTCTGCTGGAGTTGGCCGTTTAGAAAGTGGACAGAAGCTTCCAGACTTCAGACCAAAACAGAGTCCAAGAAAGAGGGGACCAGAGCCCTCGGAAGGGGTTGGTGGATATGAACAATGGCTTGAGGGAAAAAAACGGTTGAGGCTGATGACCAGCCATGAGGGTGATGAATTCGAAAGTTTCATGCCTGGATCATTCAAGAACAGTGAGGCCATTGATGTGCCAGGAAGTGGTGGGGGCTTGTCTAGGGGCGGGGTGGTGACACAGGTTTGAGACATGGATATTTGGGGGCTAGAAGCAACTCTAGAAGCTACCCACATCCTACATGAGGAAGCGGCAACCAGATGAGGAGGAACAGCCACCTAGCCAGGCTGGGGACTTATCAAAGTCACGGGTGTCAGGTTTGTGCTAAGCTGGTGGAACCCAGAGGAGAATGCCACTCACTCCTCACCCTCAGGAGTCTGATGTCTGTCGGGGGAGATGGGCATGGCCACAGTCCTGTCTGGATCTTAGGAGTGCCCACAGGCATGGTGGGGACCCTGGGAAAGAATGGAGGAGACAGGGAGGGTAGCAAGGAGCCATAATGTCAACACTGTCCTGAATAGGCTCTTCCGTGTCAAGGACATCTATTTAACCCTGGCAACCATCACACGAGGTCCAAGCAGCATTGCTGTAAAGGATGTTAGTAAGATAACTGATGACTAATAAAACTGAGGTCTGTAGATTATCCAGCAGCAATGCTGATTTCCTGATATTGGATAATTACATTGCAATTAGGTAAAAGAGCGCCTTGCTTTAATGAAAGATGCCAAATCATGGGGAATGAAGATTTATTTCAGCACATGTCCTTGATGTGTAGTGTGTATGTGCATGATGTATATATAGTGATATATATATATATATATATATATATATATATATATATATATATATATTGTGTGTGCGCGCATGTGTAGTGTGTGTGTACATGATGTGTAGTGTGTGTGTTCTTGATGTATAGTGTGTGTGCCCATGTGTAGTGTGTGTGTGCTTGTGCATGTCTTACAGGAGCACAGAGAAGAATGGAAAAGAAAATGATAGGACAATATAGATAGATCAGACAAGGTCAAATGTTAACCTTCGTGGAGTTTGTGTTGTGGTACATTTGAATTTTTTCACTAATTTAGTGGACTCGACTATCAGATAGATGGCTTAAAAATAAAACAAGGGCCGGGCGGTGGTGGCTCAAGCCTTTAATCCCAGCACTCGGGAGGCAGAGGCAGGCGGATCTCTGTGAGTTCGAGGCCAGCCTGGTCTCCAAAGCGAGTTCCAGGAAAGGCGCAAAGCTACACAGAGAAACCCTGTCTCGAAAAAACCAAAAAAAAAAAAAAAAAAAAAAAAAAAAAAAAAAAAAAAAAAAAAACAAGGGCTGGAGAGGTGGCTAGTGTGGAAGAGAGCCTCCTGCTTTTCCAGGGGCCCTGAGTTCAGTTTTCAGCACCCACGTGGGGCAGCTCACAGCTGCCTATAACTCCAGCTCCAGAGAGTCATTCATACACCCTCTATGGATGCCCCTCTCCACAGACATGTAAATAAATTAAAAAAAAATTAAAAATTTAAACAAAGACAAAATCTATATGACAATAACTATACTAAACATAAACAACAATATACTTTTAAAAAATTGAAGTCTTGTCCCTGATTGATAAATGAGCCTGAGAAAGATGGAGCAGACTGGAGGCCATGTTGAATCCAAGCCCTTTAGACCGGGGCTTTTCCCACAGATGTGCCAAGGCCCAGAGACACATCTCATCACAGGTAGGCTGAGGCATGGGTGGTCTGGAGTCCCTCATTGAGGACTGTTCAAGCCCCTCCCTCACCTTGCACTCCCTGGGACAGCTGATTGATTTGTCCCACAAATGAGCTAAAGGTAGAGCGGGAGAGGCCTTGCCTTTATCCCTGTCAGCCCAGCCCATGCTGCCCTTAGCCCCTTCTGTGTGTGGTCCTCCAGGGGTCTCACACAGCCCTGAGCGTGGGGTGAAGTGTGCCTGAGTCACAACACACGCTCACCGAACTAAAGCGGAGATGTAGGCCAGGGCCTCACACAGACCAGAGATGGCTCGCCCACCCTGGCTACCATCTGCTTGTCCCCCTGGAGAAAGTGATAAACCAGGACAGGAGGGCTGGGTACCCACCGACTTAGAAACTGCACCCTACAACCCTGGAGAGGCAGCGAGCTGGAGTCAGCTCACACCAGCTCATGAGAGCCGGCTGCTCTACTCACCCCACACTTCTAAGCTGTGGTTTTCCCTTGGTAACTTGACATTGGTTGAGGGGAAATTTTAACACTGAAAATCTGAATCTGCCTCTCTGTGTAGCCTTGTGCCTTTCCTGGACCTCGCTCTGTAGACCAGGCTGGCCTCGAACTCACAAAGATCCGCCTGCCTCTGCCTCCCGAGTGCTGGGACTAAAGGCGTGCGCCACCACCGCCCGGCCCCTAGAGGCTTCTTAACTCTGTCAAGCTCATAGGTGAGTCTTGAACTCATGACGTTGTTGCTGTGCTCAGAATCCCTCAGTGTGCCCCACTGGCTACTAATAGAAGCCCACGCTTCTAATTTCCAGCCCAACCCAAGGCAGGCCGCCACTGTCCTGAGGTGGTGTGGAACAGCCCCCTCAAGCCTTGGTCTAAGTCACACAGAAAAGGTGACACTGAGGTGCTTAGGAGACCTGAGGGGTGCTGCTGAGGTGACACTGAAGTGCTGAGCTGAGGGGGTTGGACTGAGGCTCTGGAACTGGGAGGGAGCTGGGGAACTGAATCCAAGCTCTCACCGCAGCAGAGAAGCCAGAGAAGTCTACCATTGGGCCCCTGCTCCCCAGCCTCTGGAGCACAGATTGGCGTCTGATTTCAATCATTGGAAACACAGGAGCCAACACATCCTGCCTGTGTGATAGGGAAACCAGTTCCTCCACTCCCTGGTCAGTCTCCCTCAACTCCTCTACATCCTTCAAAACCCAAGCCCGATGCTACCTCCTGGAGAGTTCTTTCCCACGGTCTATTAAGTTCCCACTCAGACCCTTGCCCTCGTGGCACTGAGTCGTGCTCATCTGACTGTCCCCTCCTAGGCTGCAGCCGCCCTGCGACAGAGCCTTGTGAGGCGGAGTCCTCAGCCTGGTGCGCAGCAGGCTGAGGGGCTGCTTTCTGAGTTGACCTGGATTGTCTCTCTTCGGCTCCGCTCTCATCCTCCCTCTCTCCCTCGGCTCCTGGCTCTGTTTTGGGTTTCTCTGAACTTAGAGGTCAAACTAGGGCTCCACTTTGATTTCAGTTGTTTGGTTTCATTTTGTTTCAAAACGAGGTTTTACTCTGCAGCACAGGCTGGTTTAAACTGAGCAGTCCCCTGCCTTAGTTCTGGGTCTGAGCTCTGGGATTACAAGCACGAGCCTCCATGCCTAGCTCTCCCCTCAATATATAAATTAGACAGTAGCCCACTCCACTCCCGTCCAAGGGCCGGTGAGGATGTCTGGCACCGCTCCTCCTCTTTTTAAAACATTGTATGTATTTACTTAGTTTATTAATGTATATGAGTAAGTGTTTTGCCTTCGTCTATGTCTATGCATTATGTGCATGCCTGGTGCCTGTGGAGGCCAGAAGAGGGCATCAAATCCCCTGGAACTGGGGTTACAGAGGGTTGAGAGCCGCCATGTGGGTGCTGGGAAGCGAATCCAGATCCTCTGCAAGAGCAGTCAGTGCTCTAAACCACTGAGCTAGCTCTCCAGCTTCTTGTTTGTTTGTTTTTCAAGACAGGGTTTCTCTGTGTAGTTTTGGTGCCTGTCCTGGAACTCACTCTGTAGACCAGGCTGGCCTTGAACTCGTGGATCTGGCTGTCTCTGCCTCCCGAGTGCTGAGATTAAAGGCGTGCACCACTGCCACCATCTGGCCTCTCTTTGTCCTAATCAGTCCCTAAGCTCCAGCCCTTGGTGGGCAATGCTCCTCTCTCTGCTGCCTTTACTTCTACTCTACAAGACTTCCCGGCAGATTTTCAGGGTGCTTTCTTTTCTCAGATGGTGCTTCCTGAAGAGACACAGACTGTGTGCCCAACTCCAGCCTCCCTAGCTCCCTGGTAGAAACACAGCACCTTAAGTTCTCATCAGTGAGCTGGGACGGTATGGCCTGTGCTTGCAGGCTGGTGGCAGATTAGCAGAATCCCCATTCCGATGGGCCTGTCCGTCACAATGGGTGCTCCCCTGAATCCCGGGAGAGTAGATGCGTGCTGTTCCATCCGTGCTACAGAGGAGTAGGTCTGATGTGCACAGGCGTGTGTGCGTGTGTGCAGGAGTGTGTATGGGAAGGTGTGCCTCCCCCATCCTCTGATCCATGTGCGTGTGTGCAGGAGTGTGTATGGGAAGGTGTGCCTCCTCCATCCTCTGATCCATGCACAGGCAGAGGCAGCCCCGCACGGCACATTCGCACTAACACACCTGCACACAGGTACAGTTGCCCTGCATCTGGAATCTGCACAGCTGTCGGCATGCTGCCCACTTGCCCTGTCTGCTGGGGACCACAGGAATCTCTCAAGGGTCTTTTTTTTTCTTTAAAGAATTGCTGATTTTATAAATGAGAGAGAGACACACACACATACAAAGAGAGAGAGAGACAAGGAGAGTGCAAAAGCAAGAGCATATGTGTGCCTTGGTACATGCATGTGTGCCTTGGTACATGTATGGAAGTCAGAGGACAACTTGGAGTCAGATCTCTCGTTCCACCATGGGGTGTCCTGGGAATTGAACTTAGGTGGTCAGGCTTAGCAGCAAGTGTCATTACCACTGAGTCATGTCATTGGCCCCTTATAGTAATTTTTTTTTAAAGATAGGGTCTCATGTGGCCCAGGCTGGCCTCAAACTCCGTATGTTCAAGGATGACCTTGAACTTTTGTTGCAGGGATGTGTCACCACATCTGGTTTATACAGCTCTGGAGACAAACCCAGGGTTGTGAGCACACGGAGCAAGCACTCACTGAACTATATCCCCAGCCCTACTCAAGGGTCGTGAAATCAAAGGCTGCCTTCACCCAGAGCAGTGTCCCACAGCAGGAGAGAGACGGAGCCTGCTCTGGTTCTTCTCTCCAGCACCTTCATGTTCTCATGTGGTCCACTTCTCCATCTCTACCTTTGTGCTTGGGGATCCGAGAGTCCAGGCTTGGGGGAGGGCAGAGCGCACAGAGCCCGTGGCAGGATGCCACGCAGACAAGCTCAAGGGGGCGGGGGGCTGCTCTGGGAGGCTCCTGGTTTATGCAGATACAATGGTTCAGAATCTGGTCTCTGACACCTCCTTCCTAAAAAGCTGATGATTCGAGGCAGCTCCAAACCTCCCTCTAGCCCAGCTGGCCTCTGGGTAACACAGTGGCAGGCAGGGCACAGCGGTACCATAGAGCAGCCACTGTGATGCAGTGGGCTGACAGGTGTCTGCCCTACAGTAAGTGTTCCATAAACATTAGCAGCTGGTCGTATGAGGCTGGAAGGGGTGGCATCCAAAGTCCTTGTCTGAAGGGAGGGAGGTTCATGAAGATGAGCTGGGACAGACAGAGGGGCGGGGGTGGCCCTGGGTGGACACACTACGCACGTACACATGCTTCAGGGTGTACCAGGGAAGACAGGTGAGGGGCCGAGCCCTGCTGGAGAAGGCTAGACAGCTGTGACAGGGCCCTGTACAAGAGCAGAGGAGTCCACAGAACAGAGACGTGAACGGAGCAAGTTCTAGACAGAAGGACCGTCTGAACAAATGCCCAGTGAGTGCTGTGCATCCTGGTTGGGGACAGTCACTGTGAAGCCCACAGCCTCAAGAAAATCACCACCCAGTTAGGTAGCACAGAGGCAAGTGAGCTAACCTTGACCCCATTCCCCATCACTGTGCCCGGGAGCTCCCAGCCCCCCTCAGGATGTCATGCCTCGCTTCAAGCTCTGTGCTTCTGTTTTACATTGCTTCTTCCCAAAGATGTCACTGCCTCTTAGAAGCGCTGGAACCCAGTACGTTTTTTCAATTACCACCAGCAGACAGACCTACACTAACGGGAAACTCAGACTAGTTGAATGAATGAATGAATGAATGAATGATCAACTACCACATCGCCTCAATGCTGATGTGTCACCTGATGACTGAAGCCATTGGCATGTGACCACACCGCACAACTCAGAGAACACCAACACACACCAGCAGCCCAGCACCATCACGAAGCCTAGCTGCCACCATGGTCACCCACAACCACGTGGAGAGTGGCTTTCTCTCCTTGGGCCCCTCCCCACTCAGCCGCCACCCACCCACGCACACTTTCCCTCCTGCCTGGGGCAGCTGGTGGGAGGGGGGCTGGGCCAAACTGGCGACTGGGGGAGGCTGGGAAAGTCCAGGCTGTCCCTCTTGGGGGGAACGGGGGCTGTGTGCTGGGACGCTTACGGGGATGGAGGGAGGGAGGGTCGACAGCCCGCCCGCCCGTACAGCTGCGGTCCCCTTCCCAGCAGCCTGCCCGGGCACAGAAAGGTCTCTTTGTTCTCTGCCTTTAAAGGGTAAGAGAAACACTTACGCATGGCAAATTAGCCCAAAAATGTATTTCTCTAAAGCGTCCGATTGTCTCCCTGGCCTGCAGCTGCAGGGAAGTCCCAGGGAGCCGGGGAGGGGCAGCTTTGGGGTGACCCTGGGGGACAGGGAGAGGAGGTGGAGAAAGAGGGGCCCCCGTCTTGCCTTCCTGCCTCTGCTCTCAGACTTCCAGTCACAGAAGGGCACAGCTGGAGAGGGTCTCGGGGTGAGGGAGACAACCCAGCCCTGTATTACAGAGAGGGAAACTGAGGCTGAGAGACTTGGTATGAGATTACCTTCAGGTCATATTGCAGGGAGGAACATTGGCCTGAGGCAGAAAGGTTCCCTAGGACGATTCTATCAGCTTTATCCTCACTTGAGGGAAGGGTTTCGTGGTCCCCATGGTCAGCTGCCCCAGGCACGGAAGAAAAAGGAGCCTGGTCACTTGGCTTAGGCTTTGCCCACTCGGGGCCAGAAGGTGGACAAGGCCACACCTACCATGCCTCCTCCTGAGCCCTGAAGTTGCCCTCAGACATCTGAAGGCTGGCAGGCCCAGGGGAGGTAGAAATTGAGGACGAGGCCCATGGTGGAAATCCTCCCTAGGGGCAGCAGGAAGGCCACCTTGATCAGGAAATGAACTAGTCAGGTAAAAAGGGAGAAAGTTCCAGAATTCCACACAGCGTACTCCTGGAACCAGCTCTCTGTGGGCCCAGCCAGCATCACTAGGTTCCCAAAGGCACATAGGGCAGAGTTGTGTCCCTGGGGAGCTCACAGTCCTGTGAGGAAGGCAGACTAGCAAATAGTAACAAAAGAGTCCCAACGGGAGAGGCCCCGGAGACAGACCCAAACCAAGCGCTCCGAATTCAGGGGAGCTGATATGGCGAAGGTCTTCCCCAAAGAGGGGTCCAGGCCTTGAGACTAAGAGTAGGAGGAGGGGCATACCACTGTGGACCCTGACAGCCACTCTGGTGACAACCACCTCAGACCCTGATTCTGTGGGATCCGTAGACCACGTCTGAGTCCCTCCTGTGGGGGACAGACAAGACAGGCCGTAGCCCGGAGCTCTCATCCACCAGCTTGGGGAAGTGAGTTTTCTATGGGAGAAACTACCCAGCTGGCGCAAACGGCCCCCAGAGAGGGCTCAGCTCTGGGAGACGACCAGATTCTTTGTGCGTGCCCGGGATGGTGAGGCATCCATCAGGAATGTCGCAAAAAGTGAGCAGCAGACTCCGCATGAGCCAAGTCCGTTGCCGAGGCGTGTGGCAGTCGCTAGGTCCAGGTGCGGTACGTACACGCAGGCAAAACACTCAAACACATAAAACAAATAAATCTAAAAAAAAAAAATTTGAAGAGTATGTAGATGAGAGGCTGGTGAGATGGCTGAGCAGATGAAGGGGTCCTGCCTCCAAGCCTGACGAATTGAGTTTGGTCTCTGAGCCCCACATGGTGGAAGGAGAGACTGGACCCCTAAATTGTCCCCTGATCCACACACACACACACACACACACACACACACACACACACACACTAAATAAATAAATAAATACATAAATGTAGTTTATTTTTATTTTATTTTTGCCTCAGGGTCTCTCTATGAAGTCTTGGCTGGCCTGGAACTCACTATGTAGACCAGGCTGGCCTCGAACTCAAACAGAGCTGCCTTTGCCTCCCCAAAGCAAAGATTAAAGGTGTGTGCCACCACACCAGGCTTGTAGGCGTAATTTTAAAAAGCTAAGGAGTACGTGTGAGTGTGCAAATGGGTATGAACGAACAGGGTGTGTATCTGAGTGGCCTGTGGTCGCATGCAAGTGTGTGAGGTTGTGACCCTGCGCCTTCTCTGTGTGTGTGCTATGATTGTATATGGCCGCGTGCTCCTCTGTGAGTGTTCATGCCTGTGAATGTATATGCACACGTGTAGGTGACTAGTGTGCACACTTGCATTTGAACGTGTACTTGTCAGTGGATTTGGGGTGTGTATTTGTGGTGTATGCTTATGTGCATATGTGTTCCTGTGTCTCAGTACTACAATCAGATGCATGCACAGTGTTGAGTTTCTGGATGGGCGTGGCCAGGAAAATGTATGTGGACTATGCATGCTGTAAGCACACAGGTGAGTGTGATATGAGTAGGCACATGTGTGACCATGGAGAGACCCTCTTGGGAATGCTTCTGAGGAAGGGAACCCAGCTGAGCCTCCAGTCAAGGGTAAGAAGGAGCAAGTTGCCTGGACAATGTCCTCTTGGGTGGCTACAAGGACCGTGAAGAACTCCAGGAGACTGACCTGCTATGGGGGAAACCCTCATTCAATATGTTGTTCCCTGGCTAAGGGGGACACCAGCAATTGAGCGGAATCCTGAGTGGAGCATGGCCCCCCTCTCCTACAGTCTGGATTCTTGCCTCCAGCAGAAGCCAGAGCTATTACACCGGATTGATAGATCCCCTCACAGTCACACCCTGCTAGGTGCCTTGACTCACTCCTCAGCCAGACTCTAAAATACCACCGCTGGCCTCTCTCACACCTTGCCTGCTTGGGAACCCTCAGTTAGCCACCAAGTGCCTAACTTCACTGATCCCTCCCCTCTCCTCCCTAGGTTTCCCACAGTGTTGTTCTCACAGGCAGAGTCCTCGGGTGTGGAAACTTATCAATGATCCCTCTATAAAACAGCACAGAATCCAAAAGCAGAGATTCATATGGATGCCAGGCTGCCCCTGTTCCTAGCAGCCTGACTCACACAGCCAAATGATGGATCAACCCAGGGCCCATAGACAGCAAATGGGTAAACAGATTGTAGTCAGTGCCGTGATGGACTTTGTATTATTCACCATAAAAGGGAGGCAGAGAGGCAGGGTGAAGGGTCAGCAGGTGAAATTGCCTGCTATTCATTCCTGACGACCTAAGTTCCATCCCTGGGACTCAAAGAAAGGAGGCAAGAGAGGACCAATTTCACAGACTTGTCTGCCAACCTCCACATGAGCACCATGGCAGTCATGTCCACATACACACATCATGCACATGGTATGACCCTGGGAGACATGCGCTAAGTGAAAGAAGCCAGAGACAAAAAGACGAGGCTTAAATAACAGACCTGGAGTGGGCAAGGTGAGAGGCAGAAAGGAGAGGAGTGGTCTCCAGGGAGTAGAGGGGAACTCGGAGAGTTAGTGCCTAAGAGGCACAAAAAATTTTCAATTTAGAAAGATAAGAGAGCACATAAGTTTCATCCCAGCACTTGGAGGCAGAGGCAGGTGGATCTCTGTGAGTTCGAAGCCAGCCTGGTCTACAGAGAGAGTTTGAGGACAGCCAGGGCTAGAGAGAGAGAGAGAGAGAGAGAGAGAGAGAGAGAGAGAGAGAGAGAGAGAGAGAGAGAGAGAGAGGAAAGAAAGAAGGAAAGAAAAAAGAAAGAAGCAAAGAAAAAAGAAAGAAGGAAAGAAAAAAAGAAAAAAGATGACAGAGTTGGGAAAATGGAGGTGGTAACAGTTGCACAGTGTGAATGCAATTAATGCCACTGACCTGCACACCCCAAAATGGTTGAAAGTGTTAACTGTATAGTATGTATACTTTCTAAACACATACAGTAGCAAGCTTGCATGGAGAGACACTAAGCCGAGACTGTTTTATAAGAAAGTCATTTTCATGGTTTGGTTTTGTTTGAGACAGGGCCCCATGTGGTCCTTAGCTGGCTTTGAAGTCATATGTAGCAGAGGGCGACCTTAAATTTCAGATGGTCCAGCCTCCCCCTCCTGAGTGCTGTACAGATTACAGGTCGTGCCATCACACCGGCTTTGTGTCGTGCAGGGGACCAAGCCCAGGGCCTCCTGCACTCCAGGCAAGCGCTCTGTCAATGGAGCTAGAACACGGTGCAGTTCTATAGATTTTAGGAAAGCACCCTTGCTTTGTAACGTGTTGTGACTGAAGGTGAATGAACAGCTTTGACAGCCATCACACCCCAGTGTCCTGTTGTCCCACGCCCAGCACAGAAACAGGTAGAGTGGGGGGATGGTGACAGGTGCCAATGGCAGGGTCCCCTGCCAGACAGTTTCTTTCCCTCTCGACACCCCCATGGCAGTCCAGAATCTTCTGAAAAGGCCAGGGCCCTCCCCGAAGGGGGACACCCAATGGCCCAGTGGAGTTCAGACAGCCTCTGCCCTTCTCTCCATTTTCTGTCACTATCCTAAGGTTTTTGCTCTGAAGACCTATAGTACAGAGCTCTCATTTAAATAGAGAAATGGGGCTGGAGAGATGGCTCAGAGGTTAAGAGCACCGGCTGCTCTTCCAGAGGTCCCGAGTTCAATCCCCAGCACCCACACGTTGCCTCACAACCATCTGTAATGAGATCTGGCGCCCTCTTCTGTGTACATAACAAATAAATAAATCTTTAAATAGAGAAATGGCTCTGGCTTGGGATGCAAGTCGACCCCAAGAGAGGCTCTGTGAGATGCTCTCTGTCCAACCCTCAGGACACATGTCAACTGTAGCGATGGCCTCAGTAACCAAACTGGCTCCTGGGGGTTGGAGCATGACTCAATGGTAGGGATTGCTCCCAGCGTGTGTGGGTTCAACCCTCTGCATCACAGCAAAACAACAAGCTGGCGTCTGATTTTTTAAAATTGATTGATTATTTATGGGTGCAGGCGTTTGACCTGCATGTGTATCCATGGGCTACATGTATGCCTGGTGCCCACAGAGGCTGTGAGAGGGTGTTGGGTCCCCTGGAAGTGGAGTTACAGGTGGCTGTGAGATGTCAGGTGGGATGCCATTTCTGCAGCCCTGTGGCATCTGATTCTCGCTCTCCAAGCTCAGGAGCTAAATAGCGTCTGTGAGTAAGGACTCTGCAATCTGGAGTCTTTGTGCTCCACATTCTTTTTTTTTTTTTTCCAAGACAGGGTTTCTCTGTGTAGTTTTGGTGCCTGTCCTGGATCTCACTCTGTAGACCAGGCTGGCCTCGAACTCACAGAGATCCCCCTGGCTCTGCCTCCCGAGTGCGAGGATAAAAGGTGTGTGTCGCCACCGCCCTGCCTCGCTCCACATTCTTACCAAGAAGGTGGTACAGTGGGGCAAATCCGAGACAGTATCTCAGGCCATTGCAGGACAGACATCTGTGGTCCCATTTAACAGGCAGGGGCCGTGAGCCTTTCATCCTCACAGGCCTCTTAAAGATGAACCTGGTACAGAGAGGCCCATTAGCTCCTCCCTGGTACCAAGGCTGGAAGGCACCAGAACCAGGGCTCAGCCCTACTGGATCTAACCCCAAACTGTGCTGTTTGCCACTGGTCACTCCCTGCAGGGCCTTTTATTCATCCTTGAGGAAACGCTCCTCAGAACCATCACACCAAACATCAGCAAACCAGGGCACCAGCCCCAGCCAATACCTGCCTGGTCTATCCCTCCACACCTAAACCTCAAAGTCAGTAATGCCATGAAATCTTCCTTGGTCCTTTCCCCAGCTGGGCAACCTGTGAGCCCAGGTCTTTTCCTGTTAGTGGCTCCTCCAGCAGCAGAAAGGCCCCTGTGGGACTCCCCTCTGTGGATCGGATCCTCAGCAGAGACTCAGTAGACAGTGATGCTATGCGTGAGGGGCATGGGAGGCCCCTCAGGTCCCTTTGGGCCCTGACATTGTGTCTATGATGACCCTCATCACAGAAGCCAAAGGTCTGGGAGATGGGCAGGGAGAGAAAAAGAGAAAAGACATCAGTGACCAGAGGGGGTATCTTCACCCGCTTAGCCCCTGAATAGAGGCAGCAGGAAAGAACCAGAAAAGCCCAACAGTGGCTCCAGGTGAGTCTGAGTGAGGGGGAGGCAGGAAGCCATCCAGCTCATCCCACAGACTTCTCTTTGTTCAGTTTTTTAAGACAGGATGTCATATAGCCCAGGCTGGCCTCGAACTCCCTAAGTAGTCAAAAGTGACCTTGATTCTGATCCTCCTGCCTCTACTTCCCAAGTGCTAGGATTATGGTGTGTATCATCATGCCTGGTTTCATGCTGGGGATCCAATCCAGGGTTTCCTGTATGCATGTGCTACCACAGTCCCCATGGGCTTCTTAGAAAGCATCAGAAGATGTGGGTTTTGGGGGCCCCACCACTCTCCATGTCCTCTCTTGCCTTGGTCATGTGCCTGTAACCAGAGTTGGCTTAGGTAGTACAGGAGAAAAGGTCTGTGGCACATAAGACTGTGATTGACCTCTGACCTGATAGTCATCCTGCCCAGTCACCTCTAAGCTGGTCCTTGCTAGGCCTTGGAGCTGGTTCTGATCTTGGAACATCTCCAGTCACCAGCCAATTACCACGGGCTCTCAGCTGACAGGTTGGGCAAGGTTCAGACTCCAGTCATGTGGGATGGCTGGGACCCTGGTAGGATGCAGATCCTGCGTGCTGAAGAAACAGTACCCACAGCTCAGGATGACTCTACTCAGGTAGAGAAGGCATCAGCATGCCTCCATGCTGACCTACCCACATCACACATATGCCCCCAACATTAGTTCAGCCACCATTACCCCCAATTTAGGAGCAGCCCCACGGGGACATCTTCCTAACCAGCAGCCCCCTACCAGCATCTCTGCACACGGTCAGGGGCTCCTCAACCTCTCTTCTTTTCCTGGTCCAACCTCCTCCACTCCACCCTCCCCAGCCTCTGCGCATTTGCCATGTTTCCCAACCCCCAAGCATCTCTTCACAGACACAGCCCCAGACAGGGTCCTGACCCACATCACAGCTGAGCCCTGGCCCCAGGCCAGCCACAGACAGAGCCACAGACACTGGCTATAGATTGTGCATCAAAGCTGGGTGATTGCCAGAGGCCTTTCCCCAGCCTGACCCTGGCCCTGACCCCAGCCTGCAGCCTGACCTTAAACCCAAAGTGAACACTTACCAGCCTTGATCTTGGTGACAGACATGAACCCTAATCCTGAATCTAAAATGAGCACTTTCCCTGGTCATGGACTAAGCCTCAAGCCTAGCTTGAACCATTATCCTAACTCTAGAATGAATACCCACCCTGTCTCTGATACATTCTATCTCCTGAGCCTTTTTCCATACCCTACACTACCCTGGTCCTTGGCCTGGACAGGACCCTTATCCTGAGTCTGGATCTTGAGTAAACCCTTTCTTTCTCCTACAGTGAATTTGCCCCCCAGCTACAGACCTAGCCCTGACCCTGACTGTACCCCAGGCCATGATCCTAACCCCTGACTAAGCTGATCCTAGCTACAATCTAAGCCATGATCCTAACCTCTGACTGACTAAGCCTCAATCCTCATGCTAGACTGAGCCCTGATCTTAGCCTGAGCTCCGAGTCCTCATCCTGGCTATATATGGCCTTTACTCTAACCCTCCTCAGGTAAAAAAGTACAAAATAAAATAAAATAAAAAACTGGCCAGGCAGTGGTGGTGCATGCCTTTAATCCCAACACTCGGGAGGCAGAGCCAGGTGGATCTCTGTGAGTTCAAGGCCAGCCTGGGCTACAGAGTGAGTTCCAGGAAAGGTGCACGCAAAGCTACACAGAGAAACCCTGTCTCGAAAACAAAACAAAACAAAACAAAACAAAACAAAACAAAAAAACTGGCTTCCTGTGAAGGCTCTCCTCAACTATTCCTAGGACAGCAAGCTCCTAGCCAAGGATCTCGGAGGATCTTAAACTTTCCACAGGGACTGGAGAGATGGCTCAGAGGTTAAGAGCACCGACTGCTCTTCCAGAGGTCCTGAGTTCGATTCCCAGCACCCATATGGTGGCTCACAACCATCTGTAATGAGATCTGGTGACCTCTTCTGTGTACATAATAAATAAATAAATGCTTTTAAAAAAATAAAATAAACTTTCCACAGATCCACATGTGGCCTGGTAAGGACAGCGGGGACTACTGTCAGCATTTTACAGGTGAAGAGCCGGACTCTCAGACAGAGTGTTCACTCTGTGTCATTGAGATGGGCCGGCACAGGCAGGTGACTTCCCAACTGGTGTTACAGAGAAGGCCACACACAATGTAGCAGGGAGAAGCCCATAGCCTCAGAGGTCCCTCCATCTCAGAGAGGACCAGGGGCTTCATGTCTCCTTCAGATATCTTGAAGTCACACATCTAGATAAGCCCAGGCTGGAGCCTGATACCTGAGGAGAGGGACCCACTCAGGAGCCATCCAGTAGCCTGTGGCTGAGTCGGATGGACCCACGGCTCCACCTCTCATGTTCAGGTTCCTCTCTTTCCCCTCCCCTCACATCTGTCAGAGGCCCAGATGGGAGATGAGGCCCTCAGAGCCAAGCTGGCATTTGGTATTACCATTCTGGGGGCAGTCTGGGGCTCTGTCCCAGCATGTGTTTCCTCCTCTGCCCGAGCTCAGGAGGACGGCCGTAGGACTAGGGAGAACCCCCTTCGATTTCCAGAAGGTCAGGCAGCCTTTCAGGCCTAGCACTGCCCATTTCACAGACCTCAGACCCAGAAGCGAGAGGCAAAGCCAGCTGCCCAGGCAGCCCGGGCCACATCGGAGGAATGCAGACCCCAACCCTGGCACGAGCCCCGCTCCAGCTGCCTGAGGAGGACCGGCGGATGGTGGGGGAACCTGGTGCCAGGCAGCAGAGGCGAGGGTGGGGGGAGACTGGCTGACCCCTCATGCCACCGCCCCCTCCCAGGCACCCCTGCCTGGCTCCACGCAGCCCTGCTGCCCAGCTGCCAGCACATCCGCCCAGGCCCAGATATCAATCCACACCCGGGCCCTTGCTCGGCTTTCTTTGCCGTTCTCTTCCCTCCTCAGCTCCTCTCTCTCTCTCTCTCTCTCTCTCTCTCTCTCTCTCTCTCTCTCTCTCTCTCTCTCTCTCTCTCTCTCTCTCAACATGTCATTACAGTAGAAACAAAAAGCGCAGGGACAATGCGGGCATTGACAGCGCCCCCTCCCGCCCCTCCCCCCGCAGTGCGCGCCAGCACTCTTTCCACCCGCCCAGGGCTGGAACCACTGCCAAAGGAGCCCTGCTCATAAACAAGAGGAACCAGATAAACCAGGAACACAATAGAGGGATTTGTTGCACTCAGAATGGTGGGAACAATGTCAACGTCGCGCGCAGCTGCTTCTAAGTCCCCACCCCACCAAGTCCTGCCAAGCAGCCCCTCGCCCCCAGCCCCTCTGATTTATGAAAGGTCAGAGGGCATCATGGCTAAAGGGCCCCTTCCTTGCATTCCTCGTTAACCCTTCGGAGACAATGGTCCCTTCTCTAAGAGGTGGCGCCTGGGGGCGGGTGTCATGCACAGCACTTCCTGGAGCATCCTGGGGCCGGCTGGTGGCGGAGTGTAATACAGGGAGGCGTGGGCTCCTAGATGCCTTTGGGCCAGGCTTCATCCTTTCCCAAGTGACAGTCTCATCGGAGGAGGTCTTCCTAGTGACCCCCACATTGGGTTGACAAGATGGCTCCTGACGTTGCCGTCCCACTGTGCATTTGGGGTGACAGCGGTTGCGGATGGCCAGGGTGTACTGAGTCCCTTGCTAGGAGAATGGGGTGTGAGGAGGAGTGAGACAGAGTCTCTAATGTGGGAGGAGACGGATTATGTAAGTAGAAGAAGCCCCGGGAAGTGGGCCTGGCACTTCTGGCACTGGACAGGGAGGGTGGCAGGGCAGAATTTCAGGGCAGGTGATGCCTGAACAGAGGTGGCCGGGGTAAGAACACAGCAGTTACCAGCGGCCTCCCTGTGCCGCCGCTCCTTAGGGGTTAGTGAGACAGGGGTCCTCGTAGTCACCTCCCAGGGCACTTAGGAACACTGCAGGAGTGGGCACAAACAAGGCGTGGGATGATGGTCAGCCTGTCACGGCTACTGCTGTGGAGTCTCACGGCCACCCTATCTTCCCCAAGATCCCCACAGACGGACACCTGAGCTGAGACTCCCCGAACAGTGACCTGATGGCAACCCAGACCTTACGTCAGTTGGGACCCCCTCCCACTCAACTGCTTTGAGAGGGGTCTTCAAACAAAGAAGAGGAAGGCTGAGGGCTGCTTTCAGACGGGGGCCCAGCAGACTTGAGACTTTCTGAAAATATCCATAGTTTAAGCTCAAGTGAAGAAGGAAGACTCAGGAAGGCCGGTCTCTTTCCACCTCTGCTGAGGAGGGACCCCGAAGACACCATGAGCACCCCTGAGGAGGAGCCCCTGATGACATGAATACCCCTGAGGAGGGACCCCCTGATGATGCCATGAGCACCCCTGAGAAGGGACCCTGAAGACACCATGAACACTCCTGAGGAGGGACCCCCTGACGACACCGTGAGCACCCCTGAGGAGGGGCCCCTGACGACACCATGAACACCCCTGAGGAGGGGCCCCCTGACGCCGTGAGCACCCCTGAGGAGGGACCCCCTGACGACACCATGAACACCCCTGAGGAGGGACCCCCTGACGATGCCATGAGCACCCCTGAGAAGGGGCCCTGAAGACACCATGAACACCCCTGAGGAGGGACCCCCTGATGCCATGAGCACCCCTGAGGAGGGACCCCCTGATGCCATGAGCACCCCTGAGGAGGGGCCCCTGACGACACCATGAGCACCCCTGAGGAGGGACCCCCTGATGCCATGACCACCCCTGAGGAGGGACCCCCTGATGATGCCATGACCACCCCTGAGAAGGGGCCCTGAAGACACCATGAGCACCCCTCAGAAGGGACCCCCTGACGATGCCATGAGCACCCCAAGAAGGGACCCTGACGACACCACCCCTCCATCTCCCATGCAGCAACCCTTCCCCTCATGGCCATCACTAAACCCCAGTCCTTTAAGGATTCTGTGATCTCTACTTTCACGGCACACATGGGCATCTGCTCTCACTTCCATTCAGCACTAACGGAGAAGCCAGTGCGTAAAGCAAGAATACGAAATAAAAGTCAGCAAAGTGGAAGGGGAAATGATGCTCTTCAGACAGTTACATGGAAAATCCTAAACAAATGACTAACAAAAACTGTAATTAATGGTCAGTTTAGCGCTAAGCAGTGGTGGCGCACACCTTTAATCCCAGCACTCGGGAGGCAGAGGCAGGCGGATCTCTGTGAGTTCAAGGCCAACCTGGTCTACAGAGTGAGTTCCAGGATAGCCAGGGCTACACAGAGAATCTGTCAAAAGAAAGAAAGAAAGAAAGAAAGAAAGAAAGAAAGAAAGGAAGGAAGGAAGGAAGGAAGGAAGGAAGGAAGGAAGGAAGGAAGAAAGAAAGAAAGAAAGAAAGAAAGAAAGAAAGAAAGAAAGAAAGAAAGAAAGAAAGAAAGAAAGAAAGAAAGAAAAGAAAAAGTTAGTTTGGCAAGTTCAATATACAAAAGTTAGTTCCATTTCTATGTACTACCAACAATCAGAAATTAAGTTTTAAGTATTTAAAATGGTGTAACTAGAGTTGGAGAGGCAGCAACAGTTAAGAGCATACATACACTGCTCTTACAGAAGACCTGAGTTCAGTCCCCAGCACCCCTGTTGGGCAGCTCACAGTCTCCTGGAACTTCACTTCCGGGGGATCTGAGACCCTCTCTGGCCTCGGCGGGCACTCACGTGATAGATCTGCACACATACACATAATTAAAAATAAAGATAAATCAGCTGGGCTTGGTGGGGCACGCCTTTAGTCCCAGCACTTGGGAGGCAGCAGGTGGATCTGAGTTCAAGGCCAGCCTGGTCTACAGAGTCCCAGGACAGTCAGAACGATACAGAGAAACCCTGTCTTGAAAAATCAATAAATAAGTAAATATGAATCTTAAACAGTATCACCAAATAAGAAATTTGGGGAAATCGGGATAAATTTATATTCTAAACGCATATTAATGACCCAGAATGCTGGAAGGGGGGTGCTGAGCCAAACCGTGATGTGTTTGACTGCAGACTAAAGGCAGAGAGAACTGCGCACACTGTGTGATCGATGACGCGTCTATTTTAAATGGGAGTGTGAGTCAGCAGTCTTGACTCCATCTTACACATGTATTAAGACTGAACAAAGGGAGGGCCAACAAGAGGGCTCATGGAATAAAGGAGCTTGCCACCAAGACTGAGGATCTGAGTTTGAGCCCCAGAGCCTGCGTGATGGAAGGAGGGAAGCAACTCCCTCAAGTTGTCCTCTGATCTCCGCACATGCTCACACCAACACACACTAATCAACAAACTGGAAAATTGAACAAATGGCTAAACTCTCACTATAAATAACGAGGGGCAGGGAGAAAGGCCACAGCACTTCCTGAGCGCTGGCAAAGGAGCTGTTTCCCTCTTCTTGAGTGTGAACTGCACCTGGCGATTCACCTCCCACACCTCTGAAAGCCCGGTCTTTGCAGGAAAGAACCCTGGCGGGCACCATCTTAAGCTGGTCACATCACCACTAAACATGACAGCTTCACACACCGCCCCAAACCAGCAATGAGGAAGAAAAGGAGGGAGGGATGGAAGGAAGGAGGGAGGGGGGGGAGGGAGGGAAGGAGGGAAGGAGGGAAGGAGGGAAGGAGGGAGGGAGAAGGGAAGGAGGAAGGGAGGGAGGAGGGAGGGAAGGGAAGGAGGGAAGGAGGGAGGGGGAGGGAAGGAGGGAGGGAGGGAGGGGGAGGGAAGAAGGGAGGGAGGGAGGAAGGGGGAGGGAAGGAGGGAGGGAGGGAGGGAGGGAGGGAGGGAGGGAAGGAGGGAGGGAGGGAGGGAGGAGGACACTATTGGAAACACTAAGGGAATCTGAAGTCAGTAATTCACTCACTCAATAGCTCTATACCAATGTTAATTCCCTCTTCCTCCTTCCTTTTCTAAAGACAGGGTCTCATGTAGCCCAGGCTGGCCTAAAATTTACTATGCAGTCAAGAAGATCTTGAGCCCCTGGTCCTCCTGCCTCCACCTCCTGAGTTTGGGGCCAGCGTGGTCTATAAAGTGAGTATCAGGTCAGGGCTACATAGTGAGACCCTGTCTTGGGTATGTGGGTGTCGGGGGAGGGGGAGAGGGACTGTTAACATCAGAGAAATCTGAAAGGATATTTCCGGGATTTTTTTTTTTTTTGGAGTGTCTTTATAAACTCTTTCTGCACCTTAAACTTTTTTCCAAACTGAAATATAAAAGCAAGACAACTTACCAGCTAAAATAGCCTTAAATTATAACCAGGTGCGTGAGAAAGATGGTTCAGGGGAAAAGTGCTTGGGTTTGATCCTGGGACCCACGTGGGAGACAAAGAGAACTGACTCTTGTCATTGTCTCGTGACGTCCACATATGCACTGTAATGCGCACACATAAACAGTTTTTTTGTTTTTTGGGGTTTTTTGTTTGTTTGTTTGTTTTTTGGTGTTTTTTTTTTTTTTTTTTTTTTTTGGTTTCTATGTATACTATGTATAACAGCCCTAGCTGTCCTGGAATTAGCTCTGTAGACCAGGCTGACCTCGAACTCACAGAGATCCACCTGCCTCTGCCTCCTGAGTGCTGGAATTAAAGGTGTGTGCCACCACTGCCTGGCTAACAAACCAATTTTTAAAGCAAAGGCTTATGAAAAAATGTAACAGAAGATGTGAAGACCTACACGTGAAATCTATACAGTACCACTGAGCGACATTAAACAACAATCCACTGCAAAGGTCTGTTACGTTCACGGATGAAAAGACTACATATTGGTGAGGTACCAGTTTCCTAAAACTGCTGGACAGATTTATGCCAGTTCTGTTTCCAATAAAAACACAACAAGGGGTCAGTGTTATGGCTCAGTGGGTAGAGCACTTACTATGCAAGCTTGACAGCCTGCTTCTATCTACTGAGCGATGGTGGCTGACACAGGACAATCCCTGGAAGCTCGAGGGCTAGCTAACCCTAGACCATGGCAAACAAGATGGACGGGAGCACTAGAACTCAAGGTCATCCTCTGACTGCCACACACGTGACCTCATACCACCTGATCACATGACAGAAAAGGCTTCAGTGATCACTGCAGAGAGTACTCCATTAAAAAAAATGTCCTGGACATGGTGACACACACCTTTAATCCCAGCAGAGGCAGAAGCAGATGGATCTCTGAGTTCAAGGCCAGCCTGGTCTACAGAATGAGTTCCAGGACAGCCAGGGGTACACAGAGAAACCCTGCCTTGAAAAACAAAACAAACAAACAAAAATGCAGGTTAATGGGCAAACAGTGCCTAAGAATAAACCCACATTGTCAATTAATTTTCAACATATGTGCAAAAGACAAAGCAGGGACAGCAGGGTGGCCCAGCAGGTGGAGGTGCTTGCCACCAAACCTGATGACCTGAGTTCAGTCCCCAGAACCTACACGGTGTAAGGAGAGAACTGACTCCCACATGTTGTCCTCTGACCTCTACACATGTGCTTTGGCACAGATGTGCCCAAACACATACATCTGCACACACACATACACAAAATAAGTAAATAATAAAGTACTACACTGGTTGGTTTTTTTTTTTTTTTTAATCAACTTGCCACAAACCATGGTCATTGGAAAGAGGAACCTCAATTGAGAAAACGCCTCTGTTAGATTGGTCCATACACAAGCCTGTGGGGTGTTTTCTTGATTAATAATGGATGTGGGAGGGGCCAGCCCACAGTGGGCAGTACTATGTCTGTCAAGTGGTCCTTGGGTGTATAAGAGAGCAGGCTGAGCAAGCCATGGGGAGCAAGCCAGTAAGCAGCACCCCTCCATGGCCTCTACTTTAGTTCCTGCCTTGAGTCTCTCCCTTGACTTCCCTTCATGATGGACTGTAAGCTGTAAAATGAAACAAGCCCTCTCCTCCCCTGCTGTGGAATATCCTTCACAATGTGTGAAGATATGTCACTGTGACTGGTTTAATAAAAAGCTGAACAGCCAGCCGGGCGGTGGTGGCGCACGCCTTTAATCCCAGCACTCGGGAGGCAGAGCCAGGCGGATCTCTGTAAGTTCGAGGCCAGCCTGGGCTACCAAGTGAGCTCCAGGAAAGGCGCAAAGCTACGCAGAGAAACCCTGTCTCGAAAAACCAAAAAAAAAAAAAAAAGCTGAACAGCCAATTGCTAGGTGGGATTTCCAGGCACAGAGGATGCCGGGGAGAAGAAGGGCCGAGAAGCCAGCCAGACACAGAACGAGTCAGACACACAAAATGGGACAGAGGTAAAAGCCACATGGTAGAACATAGATTGATAAAATTATGGGTTAATTTAAGTTATAGTTAGAAACAAGCCTAAGATATCAGTTGAGCTTCCATAATTAATAAGAAGTCTCTGTGTGGTTATTTGGGAGCTGGCTGACGAGATAGAAAAATCCACCTACACTCCCCAAGTTGTATTTGGCCATAGAGTATGTCCCAAAAACAGAAAACAAATCAGGGAGTTTTCTTAAAAAATGACAGGTCAGCCTGGTGGTGGTGCATGCCTTCAATCCCAGCACTCAGGAGGCAGAGGCAGGCAGATCTCTGTGAGTTCAAGGCCAGCCTGGACTACAGAGCAAGTTCCAGGACAGGCTCCAAAACTACACAGAAAAACCCTGTCTTGAAAAACCAAAATAAATAAACAAACAAACAAACGAATGAATGAATGAATGAATAGATAATAAGTAAATAACAGGTTGCTGGAGAAAGGACAGTCTCTCCAACAGTGTGAGAGCAACTGACAAGCCACGTGTGAAACAACCTGTATGTCAACATATACAAGACAATTCCCCAGGTGGGTCACAGGCATAAACAGCATATCTGAAACCGTTATGCTTCTAGGGGAAAATCTGAGACCTTAGGCATAGACACACGGTGGAAAAGGAGATAAACAAAACTCTTGCTCTACAAAGGACACCATTTCACAAAAAGACATCAATATGTGCTAATCAAAAGGTTTTATTTTTCAAGACAGGGTTTCACTGTGTGGCCCTGGCTGTCCTGCAACTCACACTGTAGACAAGGCTGGCCTTAAACTCAGAGATCCACCTGCCTCTGTCTCCCTAGTGCTGGGACTAAAGATGTGCACCACCACCGCCTGGCTGCCTTTTTTTTTTTTCCTAATAGATAAAAGACCTGTAGATAATTCAACCAAGAGGACAAGTGGCAAGCAAGCACAAGAGACATCAGAATGTGGTGCATTAGGGGAAAAACCAACCAGAGCCATCCTGAGGCTCCTCTGTGATTATTGGAACAAGAAACCTTGAGTAAAGTGGCCACAGCAGGTGTCAGGCAGCGTGGGGAGAAGCTGGGCACCTTCACACTCTGCTGGTAGGGACGTCAAGTGGTGTAGCCACTGTGCAAACTACAACAACTAAAAAAAAAAGTTCTTGCAACGTTAAATAGACATACCCTCTGACCCAGACATCGCACCCCTAGGTGTTTGCCTACAAGAAGAGAAACGTAAGTCTACACAGCGAGAACACGAATGCTCATAGCGGTTTTGTTTGTAATAAGCCCAGATCTGGAAGCAGCCCAAACATCCATCAACAGACGGATGGGTAAACAAATTATGGTCTATCCATACAGCTGGGTGCTCTTGCTCAATAAAAAGGAAGCACTCCGACACACAACAGCAGCCACGGAGCTCGAAATAATTATGCTGCATGAAAGGAGCCAGGCGCTCTGCTCCCCAAAAGCACATACTGTGAGTTCTATCAGAAGGTTCTAGAAGATGCAGAGTGACTCATCGTGGACCAGTCCCATCATGGCTCCCTGGGGATGGGGTGTTGTTGGAGGGAGAGATTGCTAAGAAGGAAACTGGGGGAGAGTTTGTGGCAGTGGTTTTAGGTTTGGGGTTTGCCATGTGTCAAAGCCAATCTAAGTGTATGTTAAGCCTGAAAGCCTTGCATGATGTCAACCATACTTCAGTGGAACTGTGAAGAAGAGGAAGTGTGTGTTTGTGTGTGTGTGTGTGTGTGTGTGTGTGTGTGTGTGTGTGTGTGTGTGTTTCAAGACAGAGTTTCTCTGTGTACCCCAGGCTGTCCTAGAACTCACTCTGTAGCCCAGGTTGGCCTTGAACTCAGGGATCCACCTGGCTCTGCCTCCTGAGTGCTGGGATTAAAGACGTGCGCCACCACCGCCCAGCAGGAAGAGTCATTTTTTTTTCAGGTTTATTTATTGTTATTTCATGTGCCTGTATGTGTGTGTGAGGATGCCCTGGAACTGGAGTTACAGGCGATTGTGAGCTGCCTGATGTGGGTGCTGGGAATTGAACTCAGGACCTCTGGAAGAGCAGTCAGTGCTCTTAACCTCTGAGCCATCTCTCCGGCCCCAGGAAGAATAATTTTTAAGGCGTGGAATGTGACTCAGTCGTAGAGTGCAGCACGGCCAGAAAGAAAGGAGGGGTCTTGGAGGAGCTGGAGGAGGGCTTAGCAGAATGTATTGTATGGGGAAAACACTATTTTCAATAAAAGAAATTTAAAAATGAAAATAAAAAAGAAGTAATTTTTAAATGGGAAAAACTAACTCACAAACCCAGTCAGGGTATTAGGGTCTTAATATGTAGCCCAGGTTGGCCTCATTAAGTAGTCCAGGCTAGCCGTGAACTTGGGATGGTCTTGCCTTCGCCTCCCAAGTGCTGGGACTGCAGATGAGCGCCATCTCTCTTAGTTTCCCATCCACTCTTGTGAATTATCTCCAGGAGCCTCTTCCTGGCCTCCCAAGCCTGACCCCCCCTCCCCCCCGCAGGCCTTCTCAGGAATGTAGACTAGGCACACCTTTGACCATGTAGGCCCCAACGTATCTCTGCTGTGCATCAAGCCTCTACCATCCCGTCCTCAGAGCCAAGCCAGACCTGTGCAGAGACCAGGTGATGGCCTCATGCACTGGCCACATTGCATGCCCTCTCTCCTTCAACTCCGGCCACACTGGCCTCCAGCGGTCCCTAGAATACCCCAGCCACCTCGCCCACTGGGACCTCTCCACCCTCCTCTCTGGAATGTTCTTTCTGAGACACCCCTGTGCCTGAGCTCCTCAGAAGCTTCAGGTCTTCAGTCAAGTGTCTCGATCTCAGAAAGGCCTGCCTCAATCCCTCTGTTCACGGCTGTGGCTAACTATCCTTCTTTCTGCTTTGGACTCTTCCTCCTTGCTCGATTTCCTCAAATTACATCATGAAAACAATTCATTTGTAGCCCTTGTTCAGGCTTGTGATTCCAACTACTTGGAAGGCTGAGGACTTCAAGCTCAAGGCTAGCCTGGGCAATTTGTATCCAAAAAAGGGAGAGGGTGTTCAGTACAAGGTGTTTCCCAGCATGCACCAGGCCTTAGGCTCCTCCATCCTTAGTACTATCCTCCTCCCAGTCAATTGATTTTGGTTTTTGCTTATTTCCTTTGGGTACAGTTTGAATTGTACTACTTCACTGATGTAGCCTGAGGACTTGAGAACACATGACATGCAATAGATAAATATCTGTGGTAGGGGTGTTCCCTGTGTCCCAGGGTGCACATTCCAAGTGTTCCCACACATCACAATGACCTCAGAAGCCAACTGTGGCTCCATCTTGCAGATGTGGCAACGAAAGCACACCCTGGCCACTGGCTCTCACCCAGATGACTCTGCTACCTTTCCCAGTGCCAGGCTTGGGTCACCCGGTCACGGCTTCCAGTCATACCTGGCATGTACAGCCAGGCTCCTGCTAGTAGCCGGAGTCAAAGGGTTTTTTTGTTTGTTTGTTTGTTTTTGTTTTTCTTTCTTTTTTTAGTTTTTCGAGACAGGGTTTCTCTGTGTAGTTTTGGAGCCTGTCCTGGATCTCACTCTGTAGACCAGGCTGGCCTCGAACTCACAGAGATCCACCTCGCGAGTGCTGGGATTAAAGGCGTGCGCCACCACTTCCACCTGGCCCGGAGTCAAAGATTTGCCCTGCCCAGTTCAGTCTCCTGTTGTAAGAACAAGAGGGAGGGGTTGGGGATTTAGCTCAGTGGAGAGCACTTGCCTAGCAAGCGCGCAAAGCCCTGGGTTTGGTCCTCAGCTCTGAAGAAAAAAAAAAAAAAAAAAAAAAAAAAAAAGAACAACAAGGAGAACGGCCCTGCTTGGCACAGGACACAGAAGATACTGTGTAAGAAATCCAAACACTGGAGCTGGGGACTCATCTCTCTGTCAGGACAAGCCTGAGGACCTGAGCTCAGACTCCCAGCACCTACGTAAAACTCTGGCACAGTGCATGCATCTGTAATCCCAGCACTGGGGATGCAGAGACCAGAGGATGCCTGGGGCTTGCTGGCCAGCCAGTCCAGCTGAATCCGTGAGCCCCAGCCTCAGTGAGAGATGTGGTCTTACACTAGGGTGGAAGGTACCTGATGTTGACCTCTTACCTCCGCATGCATCCAAGCCCCACACATGTGCACATATCTCACACATACACACACACACACACACACACACACCACCACCACCACCACCACCACCACCACCACTAACAACAAAGGGAGGCACATTAAAAGGGAGGTAGCTGCAGGAAGCACACAGCTCAGGGTGGACAGCTCCCTACACACACAGGAAGATGTGGGCAGATAGAATGGGACATAGGACGCACTGCTACTCAAATCCCTCTAACCAGTCCCAAGGACAGCAACAGACAGAGCATTGTGAGTCACCATGTCCATCAAAACAGGAACCCATGGCTATGATAAATTTTAGTCCCCTTCTCCTTCAGATACCTGTTTGCCAGAGAGCACTTAATAAAGTCAGAAGCTGTTCACAATAAAGATAAAGTGATGTAAGTAAGGGTTGGAAAGATGGTACAGAGGTTAAGAGCCTGAACTGTTCTTGCAAAGGATCTGGGTTCTATTCCCAGCACCCACAACTGCCTGTGACTCCAGATCTAGGGGACCTGATGTCCTCTAACCACTATGGGCACCTGCACACATATGGTGACATAAACTCATGCAATTATATATGCATACACATAAATTTAAATCAATAAATAAATATTTTTAGACATAAATAAGTGTGCACCAAATAACACAGCATCAAAAAACACAAAGCAGCTGGGCAATGGTGGTGCAGATCCAGGCAGATCTCTGTAAGTTCGAGGCCAGCCTGGTCTACAGAGTGAGATCCAGAATAGCCAAGACTACACAGAGAAACCCTGTCTTGAAAAACCAAACAAAAAAGGTGTGGTGGTGGTGGTGGTGGTGAACTCTGGAACAGTTTGCTGACAATCTTGAACCTGAAGATGCAGGCAGACACACACACCTCAGCTCACACCCCACTCAGGCTGGCTCATTTTCTGTGCGTTCTGCTATTAGGCAGTTACACACAAACACATCCAGATGTGCTCATAGCTACACAGACACAGAGCTGAGGGTGAGTCTGGAGAGATTCACACCCAGCTGGCCCACTTTCTGGACGTGTTTTCGTCTTTGTTGTTTGGTTTGTTTGTGGAGAATGTCTGTCACGTGCTGCTGACACCGTTTTTTAAGGATAAGGCACAGAATCCTGGTCAGCTGAAAGTTCACATGATGTAGAATCTACTTGAATGGGACCCGTCACCTGGCCCTCTCACATTCAGGTAATTGTAAGGAAACACACATGCTGTGGACATGGAAAACTCCAGGCCCACACTGAACATCCAAGGAACAGTAAGTGCTCTTATTGCCGCCTGCTTCCCAAGTCCAGCCCGTCCAGCTGTCCCCTCCTGCTCTCACCCCACCCTGGCCTCATCAGTGTCGGCAGAACTGACACCCCAGTCTCCTAACAGCCTTTTGCCCCCCACCAAGATCTTCCAGCATCTTCTCCTCACTCCTCCAACTATGAAACTCCCATGATGCTTTAAGAGTAAACTTCAAAAAAGGTGGAGGCTGAGGGGTGAACTCTTGTGTAGCATGTGAGAGGGGCTTAGGGCTCCATCCCTAACAACACACACACACACACACACACACACACACACACACACACACAGAGGTACACACATACACACACATACACACATGTACACACATACACACACACATACACACACATACACACACGTACACACATACACACACATACACACACACATGTTCATACATACCACACACTCCCATGCATGCACACATGCACATACACACGATGATCATGTCATTTTCCTATTCCTCTTCTTAACGCTCTCTACGGTTCCTGGTTGTCCAAAGGATAAAATCCAAGTCTGACACTAACCCTCAGCCAGCCCTTCTGCATACACACTTTCACCTAAATTCTCCGTGTGTTTTCCTTTCCTCCCAACCATCACTGGGCCACTTTTCCTTCTGTTCAATCCCTTCTCCTCATTCAAGGCTTGACCCAAATATCACCTCCACTGGGAAGTCTTCCCTGGTTGACCTTGGACACAGCTGTGTTTGCCGAACACCCTCAGTCTGGCACAAAGGAGCCCCTCACTCACCTTGACTTACACAAACATCTCTAAATGTTCCCATCCCTCTATAAATAAATATATATGCACATATATAAAGCAAATAGAATTATTGAGGGTTATGTTTGTTTTTTATTTATTTACTTATTTTGAGACAAGGCTATTCTGGAACTCACTCTCTAGACCAGGCTGGCCTCAAACTCAGAGATCCATCTGCCTCTGCCTCCCCAGTGCGAGTGCTGGGATTAAAGGCATGCGCTACCACCACTTGGCTGTTTATTTTTAATTTTAAAAAGATTTTTTAAAATTAGCCAGGTGTGGTGGCACATGCCTTTAATGCCAGCACTTGGGAGACAGAAGCATGTGGATCTATAAGAGTTCAGTCTCAAAAAGAAAAAAAAAAGAGCTTTTTCAAAACTACATGAATGTGAGGGTATGAATACAGGAGACCGGGTGCCCTCAGAGGTTAGGTGTGCCGTGTGCTCCTGAAGCTGGAGATCCAGGCAGTTATGAGCCGCCTGACAGACAGGGATGCTGGGAATCAATCTTGAGTTTTCTGCAAAGCAGTATATGTTCTTAACCACTTGGCCATCTCTCCAGCCCTGTTTTTTGAAAACACTCCCACGGAGCAAACAGAGTGGCTCATTCCTACAACCCCAGCGCTCACAGGCTGGGACCCTTGGGCTCCCCGTCCTCAGTCCTGTGCCCCCTGCACCTGTAGTTAACGTCTGTCCCTACACAGGGTTTGTGGACCAGCTCTGAACAGGACTGGCCCACCTGCTCTCCATCTTTGAGGCTGTCTTGGGGGATTCCATTCTGTATCAGTGAGCCAGTTCCTTCATGAGGACCCTCAGAGACCCCACTCCTCCATCTTTGAGAACCATGTCAACTGGACCACTACAAAGCCCTTCTCTCTGAAGCTCTCTGGGCATGACACAGGGCACAGTGGCCAGAACACCAAATGCCCACATGCCACCCCTCCTGAGCCCTGAGGAACTTCCATCACCCCTGCCTTATAGAAAAGGAGGCTGTGGCTAAGAGGGAGGGACTGGTGTGCACAAGAAAGAGACTACAGCTCGAGTTTGAAGATGGCCCGGGACTGCATGATCCCAGCTTTTCTGATCTTTCTCAGCACCCCATCAGCAACCCTGCCCGAGACAGCCATCAAGCGACCCTCGCTCCTTCCCTGTTCCCACCAAGACCCAGACTTCACCTCCTCCATATACTTCATCTTACCAGAAGTCGGGTTGGCTCAACAGCATCATTCAATCCCACATTCCCTGAGTTCCCCCTACATGCCAGGCGGGGAAAACAATGTATGCCAAGACCATCAGCTCCTGAGCCACTTGGGAGTGGTGGGACCTTGTAAGCCTGCCTGAGATTGTTCTGTGGCCTGTGTCTCCTGAGGATCCAACATCCACCACAGCTCCAAGCTGAGCGGGAAACCCTGGACTGCCCACACTCTTCAGCCATGTACCATCTGTACCTCCAGTTAGAGCCTCCACCCTACACCAGGTTTGTGAAGGAGCTCAGAATAGGCCTGGCTGTCCACCTTTGAGGCTGCCACTGTGGATTCCTCTACAGGTCAGTGAGCCAGTTCCTTCATGAAAACCCCCAAAGTGGCCCTTTTCCATCTCTGTGAACCATGACACACAATTTGTGGAAGGAAATTGAGTCTTCACTGACCATCCCCTTCACTGATCCTCTCCCCTCCCTGGCTAGGCATAAGGAATTACTGAGGTCCATTCAGCTCCCGGAAGCTGCTGTGAATCAGGATGCAGTCCAGCCTCCCGGCCTTGGGTGGCTAGTATTTATTGTCAAGTTGGCAGGATCTAGGATTACCGAAGAGGCAAGTCTAAGTGCATGGCAGTGGAGAACAATCTAGATTAGACTGAGGTGGGAAAATCTACCCTGAATGTGAGCGGTACCAGTCCATGGGCTGGACTAAGTCAAAAGGCAGAAATAAGGCCTGGAGAGGTAGCTCAGCTGGCTGCTTTTGCAGAGAGCCAAAACTCAGTTCCCAGCACCCACATTGGTATCTTATGACTTCCTGTAACTGCTCACAACTGTTCCAGCAGACACCCTCTTCTGACTTCTGAGTGTCTGTAGGCACACGGGCACACACCTGCACGCACACACAAA